>NC_083638.1:18583229-18883229 GCF_963576545.1 Limanda limanda
TTACTGTGTTCTGTCCTCTTTGACCTCTTTGTCCTTACACCTGTCTCACTCATCGAAAGAGCTGAATGAAATAACATTGAATTAATCAATAAATGAATCATAATCACGTAATCATATCAGCTTTGCCAAACAATCAGCTTCTCAATTGCAAATATTTCTACTTTTCTTGTTATGTTTTAAACTGTGACAGAGATTGATTTGTATGGGTTTTTTTACGTTTTATAGACCACACATTGATCGATTGATTGACTCATTGATTAAAACAGTAATCAGCAGATCAATTGATAGTGGAAATAACCATTAATCAGGATCTTCGCTTTACAGATTCTTTTCAGTCTTTTTTTCTTTGCTCTTCAGTCGTTTATCCTCCTCCCTATCCCACATCTTCTTCTCATCTGTTCTCTGCATGTTTGTTGTTTAATCGTTTTCAAAAGAAGACTTGATGCATTTAGGTCAAGTTCTCTGACTGATTATTTTTCTTCTTCATTTCCACCCAGTTTTCAGAAGTCAGCTACCCAGGAGGAATGAGTTCTACCCTTACGACCCTCCGCCAGGTTTGTGCATTTTTCAGGATGTCAGTAAAAATTCTGATCTATCAACCTATAATGTCAAGTAGTTCAAATGTTTTCTAAATGTGAGTTTGTTCCATTTCTGAACACACATGCACTATTAAATGATCAGAATCAGACTGGGCTTTTATAAAACTTTATAAAGCTTTGATTAAGACGATTAATTATGATTAAGCTCTATTAGGCCGTTATAAAGCACTTCACTACAACAATTCTTAATAATCTTTTATCAATATTTTTACATGTTTGCAGACCTTCTTTTATTAGCAGATGATGTTATCATCTATTTCTGGTTACATTTAGTTTCCATATTGCAGGTATAGAGAGTGGTAGGTGCTGCACCACTGAAGATTTTGTTTGTTTGTTAATATGATATTGATTGATTGACTCATTAAAAAACTACAATCTTTGTTTCTTACAGAGGAGGAACCCCTCAGCGACTCTGAATCCGACCAGAGAGTGTTGCCCATCTCTGGGGTGAAACTGTGTTGGGTGTGTGGTTGCCCTGGGAACAAAGCTTGTTCTAGATGTCACACTGTGACCTACTGTGGTAAAAATCACCAGATGCTCCACTGGAAACACACACACAAAAAGGAGTGTGGCAGCCAAGGTGTGTTTACTTGTCTTCTGCACTGAAAGAGACTGGACACTGATTTGTTTACCCTCCATCCACTGAACAATCACTTGCTGCAAATGAAAACTACAGTATTTCTGCAGGATCTCTAAAAAATAGTCTAAAATCTAATTTGATGAATCCAAAAAGTATTAAATACGTTAAAATTTTAAATGTGTGGCTTTGTTAAAGACTTTGGATACCTACTATCTTTGCCTGTAATTTGAGAGATAATATGCGTTTGGAGGATTATTTACTCCTATACTAATTTGCCCTATCCTCAATTATGGGGAAGTTTGAGTATTTCTGAGAGTCTGATATTCCTTCATTATCTGTTGCTTTTAATTTTATACATTGTGTGGTCTTTAATTCAATTGTTGAAACCTGAATAGAATTTGTGCTTGATTCTGACATGGTGTTGTGATTTGCACTGTACAATGGAAGATTTGTGAAGACATTTTACAGTATCCAGTATCATAATAACTTATGATAATAACAATATGTCCCACAATTTGTCTTGAACAGCGTTTTTACTGAGCAGTCGTACATCTAAACTTAAGAGTCAGCGTTTGTAATATCCTGATTGATTAAATGTAATTTAATTGATCTACTGTGTCTTTTGTCTCTCTGTGTCTGAATAGAAGTGTCCCTCGTCACAACATCGGCCTTCCTCTTCCCTGAAGCTGAGCTGGTTATTGAGCCTGAGGAAGAGGAGAAAGATGGAAAAGAGGAAGACACAAAGAAGGATGAAGGAGAAGAGGAAGGGAGCGGCATTCAAACAGATGTAGACTGTCCGTCTTTAGCAGAGAGTAAGAAACAGAACAGAATATGCAAGGTTTTAGAAGCAGCTCTGACAACTGCTCTGTTCACTTGCTCATCAATGTATCTTTCCTCCTGACTTCATGTTGTGTGTCTTCAGCGCTGGCAGAGACCGACCTGGAAGAGATGGCGATGTGTGAGACTAAAGACATCAAAGTGTTCCAGAGGTTTAAAAAGAGGATCGCACCAGAACCACACCAGGTAAAAAATAATACAAAATATAGGTCAAAGAGAGTGAAAGGAACACTGGACACTCCTCACACAGATGATGTGCAGTTTGAACTCAATCACTTCCTCTGGTTGTGTTTCAGGTTGTGCGCTACAGTCGAGGCGGTTCTCCCTTGTGGGTCTCTTCTCAACACATCCCTTCAGATCAGGATATCCCACAATGCACCTGTGGGGCCGACAGGACTTTCGAGTTCCAGGTAGTCACCGCTCATTAATCTGATCTCTTAAAGACTTTTATTTTTTGATGTTGTTTCCTTTCTTCTCCCTCTATTCACTTTTACCATAGTTTTCATTGTCTCAGTCATGTTTCCTGACTTCAGTTCATCGTCATCATCATAATAGTAATCATACATTATAATTATATAGCATTTTTTAAGCTTACACTAAGAAAATATATCAAAATTAAAATCTGAAAAACCCTCGTAGGACATAAAACTTTAAGAACATTACAGCACATACATCAACCGCATTAAACATCGCCCATACATTTATAAATTGATGACTAAGTATACAAATTATTTAATACAATTTAATGAAATTAGATAGATTAAAAAACAATGTGATTGAATAATAGATAATATAAAAGATAATATCATACGTACTGAATGTGTAGTGTATATTTATAAAATGATGCAAAGTTCATATAAATACAAAATGATTAAAAAAATAAGTGTTACATTTATAGGATAGATAAATAATTAAACATCATAAATAGTCAAATATGTTTGATACAATAAAAATACCCAGAAGGATAAAAAAACTACTATCAAAGAGGATTGTAAAAAATCTGTTATCTATTATATGTGAATGTCTGTGAATGTCTCTACACAGGAAACAGTATTTATCCATTGGATAAATGTAATAAGTATGTGTGTGTGTGTGTGTTCAGGTGATGCCCCAGCTGCTGAACAGTCTAAATGTGGACTCAACAGGAGCCAGTATCGACTGGGGTACGGTGGCCATCTACACCTGCTCCGCCAGCTGTAACCGTGACGACCAGTACTTCCCTGAGTTCATCTGGAAGCAGGATTTCAGCTCGGATCAACACGCACAGATTAGACACTCATAACATCTGACAGCTTATACTGAGCAACGAAGAGACTGGTTTCATCACACTGGAAGTGATGTCACTTCCCATGTAGGGAACTGGACGTGTGCATCAGCACTTCTTACATTACTGATGATGATACACAGATCATACATAAATGTAAAAATGTGTGAAATACCAGTGCCCGAGTGATCAGACTCTTGTGTATCCAGGAGAATGTTGAACAGCAGATATCACTGTCTGGACCATGTTTTTCATTAAAAGTTCAAATATTCAAACAGGAATTCTGGATCCTGGTTCCTGTTCTAAACCTTTCTTAAATAAACACAATTTCTGGTTGTAAAGAACAGTTTCAGTGGTGTTTCGGAACTATGTGATTATCAGTGTATGTTCATCTTGGCTACATATAATTAAAACAGATCAGTGAGGTGGAGCTGATAAAAAGAAATCCATCATGAGGGTGTGCCTTATAACAGAGATTTTAATTTAGTCCCTTCATATGATTCTCTGTATTCTTCAGAGATCTGATTTGTGGGGCATCTGGTGGCCGACTGGTTTAAATGCAGATACCAGATACCCACAGCATCGAGGGCTCAATCCCCAGCTAGATGACGACAAATCCTTCTCTCTGCCCTTGTTTCCCATTGTGCTGAAAAAATACACAATGCACAAATAAATCTAAGTTTGTAACTCATTTAGCAAAACAAAATTTTAAACAGCATTATTTAACTTTTCAATTACAAAACGATTGACAATGTTGAGACAAATATTTGAATGCAATTTAAAGAGGACCATAAGTATAGTAGACGTGTTAGTCAGTGTTGCTGTGCAGTATGTGATCCAGTTTACACAGCAGTGTGACAAATACTGAGCACTTTGTATAGGAAAGAAACTCTTTAAGTCAATAAAGATGCTGTTTTCAACTAGAACAGCACCAAGAAGAGCTCATACCTTCAGTTCAATCAAGCTGCACTAAATTTCACACTCAAATATCAACCCCTTAAATATCCTTGATTTGTCAAGATTCATGAATTGTTCAGAGAAAAAAAAACACTCTGCCCACAAGACCTGTTGAGTATGAGTGTGTCCAAACGTTATTGTAATGAAAGGAGCAGCTTTAACAACAGTCAGTATTTACACATTTATTAATGCACAGTGCAGAGCATCAACAGTTTCAGAAGAAGCAAAATTGCATTAAAATGTGACGGGGCTCATACTCGTGCAGAAGAGGAATATTCAACCCCATGTTTTCGTCAGAGTTGTCCGTACAAATATTAGGAGACGAAAACACACATGGTGAACCAAAATATTGGAAATCCAAAATTTTATATTTAATTGCTTAACTTTTAAATTGTTATCAAGGATGTGTCCAGTTGAAACTCTGTGTGACACAAACAGAACAGTGCCCAAACTGTAGACTCTTAAATGTAGATTTTTGATTGAACAAAGAACTTGAACAACCAACACAAATTAACATTTGCAAATGCTCAAAAATAATAATTTCAAAAAGGAAAATGTTTAAATATAGATTTGAATGGCCCAAAACATTTTTATTTTAAAATACAGTAAAATGGCAAAGCAAATTGTAGCTTATCTGCTGTCACACTGTCTTTTAGTGCTAATGAATTTAAGAAATAGTCAGCCTATTGTTCCACCTGACACTTTTCTTCCCATTTCAATTTTGGTCTAATTCGTCTGAATTTCTAGAAAGAAAACTAAAATTCTGTGTAACAGGACAAGGTGTCCCGTTTACTCAAACAGTCGAGGAGCATCATTCCCTTTAGGTTTGGCCTTTTTCTAAAACTGTGAAACAGGACTACACAGCAGCAGGACTTGGATCAGATTCAAAATTTAAGAACAGCCAAATTGTGACAGTGGATTTACAATAGATTATTATGTCTCATGTTAAAATTATCTACCAGATTAAAACTCACTCTCCAATATTTATGAATGTAGGACTACGCTGGAGCCAGATCAGATTGATTTAAATGTACATGCTTTTTGAATCAAACTCAAAAACCAGACTGATTTGATATAAACACTGTTGAGGAACTTAAATCTCAGTAAATACTGTGATAGGAATGTGGGGCTGACAGACCTGAACACAACTTTATGTAACTGGGAGATAGAGCAGACAAGTACTAAAAATGCAATGTAGAAAACTTTTTAAAAATGCATAAAATAAGAACAGCAATACTCCCGGTCAGACCTCTCTTCCACTTAGCGAATTTTACATTTTCTTTACAGTCTTATGTACAATGAGGGATGTGATCAAACAATCTGAAAACAGCTGGAAATAAATGGAACAGGGTCAGAACAAAGAATCTTTCAAAAAAGGTCCAAAAGTCCTTTTTCTTAAAAAAATAAAATAAAGGAAAGAGGAAGGACAAAAAGTAAAAGGTGACTAGTTCACATCCCTGCACAACAGCCCTTAGAGCAGTCCACTTGTAGAGGTCAACATTTAGATGACACTTCTACGTATCTTTAAAAAAATCCATGTAAAAAGAGACTGGGTTGGGGAGATGTTAAAAGAAGAAAACGACAGGTCCTACGTCGTCTTGCGGAAACCTTTCAGGATGGGGTAGATGCTTTCAAACGCTTCGTAGATCTCTCCTCTCACCTTGGCACCTTCACAAAAACAAAAAAAATATATATATTATAACTGCAATAAGTTACTATACCCAGTTACATGCATCTTCTCATTTTATGTTTTAAGTTCTATTGTTGAAATGCTCCAGCAACAATTTGGACATTTCTCCCTTAAATTTTTAGCGCCCTCTGGTGGAGAAATTGTTTGTACCTTAAAGGGATAGTTCACCGAAAAATTTGAATTCAGTCATCTACTCACAACTATAACGATGGACGTGTGGGTGAAGGCTAAAAACTTCGAGTCAAATTTTAAGTCGTTTTATGTTTTTTGTATGTTTGACAATGGAGTAAACACTTTGATTGCATTGGATTTGACTGGAACGCTGTTTATCCCTTAACTCCAAAGGTATTTTGTGGACTTAAACACTTCATCCGCCCTCCATCAGCATAGTGGTGAGTAGATTAGTGGATTTTAATTTTTTCTGTCAACCATCCTTTTAATCCTAGTTTGACATTAGAGTACTGTCAATTATTATTCATTATCTGACATGTACATTGATGCCAATATATCTGCAATGATCTCATATGACGAGCTCTAGTTCTGATCTACAGCTAATAGTGAGTGAAGTAGAGCGGGTTTTACCTGTGAGTACAACTTTCCCAGAAACAAAGATGAGCAGGACAATTCTGGGTTTGATCATCCTGTAAATCAGCCCCGGAAACAGCTCCGGCTCATAGCTACAACAGACAAGTCACTTGGTTTAGTCGTAACATGGAAAAAAAACACAGGAAGTCTGCATCATGTGTATCTGTATATAGACTGTAGACGTTAGACTAAATGTCTAGAAGTTACCTGCTGAACTGTTGATGTGTGAGGACCAATCCCTCCAGTCGGATGGGGAACTTCACATCGCAGCTGCCCACCATGTTCTGAATTTTGAAGTCCAGGAACTTGGCAGGAAAACCGAGCTTCTGCACCACACGAGCGTACTTTCTGGCTGCTAATCTCGACATCTCCTCACTGGAGAGAAGGTGAGTTGATGAGAAGCAGATTAGAGAGATTATATAGTTCCGTAGTGAGGTGAAGAAAGCTTGCATGTCTTTTATCTCAGTCTTAGTAAAAATATTTATTGTGCCCACAACACTACTGTGAACATCTGGCTTTTCATCGAGAACATGCACATGAAATGTGGAACAAGCTACATTCTGACCTCTTGGCTCCAGTGCAAACCATTTTCCCAGAGCTGAAGATGAGGGCAGTGGTTCTGGGTTCTCGTATTCTCATGATGACGGCAGCAAAACGCTAAAAGAAAGCAAAAGAGAGGCATATTACTATTACTGAAAGACTTCTTCCCATTGTAGTTGTGTGGGATGTTTAGTATAAGTATGTCCAGTATATTCTTAATGGCAGATCGGGGAATCATCTAAACCAACTTCAAGCCCCATAGATGGAAGCTGGAACAAATGCATGACAATTTGGAACTGCCGAGTAAAATATGAATGTGTTTCAGTCTCACCTTTGGGTTGTACTCTGCGTTCCTGGCTCTCAGGGCGATGGTCTTCAAGTCGAGTTTACAGCCCAGATTTACAGTGGATACGATGTTTCTGATATTAGACAGAGTGAGACAAGTACAGAGAACAGTTAAGTCACTATGTCAGAAGTTTCCAGTTGTTATTAACAGTGTTGTTAAATTTGGAAAAAAATATTTTTTGTATATAAACTTTGTAAAAATTGCACTGGCCCAAGGGCACCCAAAGAAATGACAATTTCTTGGGTTATTAAACATACTGTAGCTGTGGTACAATCCCTGAGCTTTCTGAGGCAGGTGTGGACGGTGTGATGGGGGTCATGGGAGTCAGGGGGGTGTTGTAGAGCGGGGTGTTCCCTGGTAGAGCTGTGGTGGTCGTACCAGCTACCGTCTGGGAATGGAAGAGCTGAGGCGTCTGCCCTGACGTACCCGGAAGGCCTAGAGAGCAAATTGGGTTATAAGTTGTAATATGAAGTGGTGATAAAGTTTGACTATCTCGAAGACTGAAATGATAAATGTTAAGATTAATTTCTAAGAATAAATGTGAAAGACAGCAGTTCCAAGGATATGGGGTTATGATTTATCATCATAAGCATGGCAGGAGACGGACAGGGATTTGACAGTGGTGTGTTGTACCTGTGTTGGCCTGCTGTGCCTGTTGTTGTTGCGCCTGTTGTTGTTGCCTCTGCTGTTCCTCGAGTATAGCCAGACTGTTGGTGTTCGTGACTGGTTGGGGCGTCAGGCCTGAGCCATATGGCATCATGGGACTGAAGATTGGCATGCTCGGCGTCATGGCCCCCTGAACAGAACAAACATAAAAAACAACATAAAGTTGAGATTTAGCAGAAGAACCACATTATTAACAAATGACACTTTACATTAATCACATGAAAGTCCAAATTGCATTGATATGAGAAGACAATGACTGTACAACTAATTTTCGTAGTGAAACTAAATGGCAGTAAAGTATTTGCGGCTCCAGAATGTGGCCTGACACAAAGAATAAATCTTGTATTCTACATTATCTGACATAACTGCCTCATCTACAGCCACAAAGCCCCACACTAAGACTATTTCACTGGGCTATATGAGCATCATACTTCTCCCAGGATAGACCCTTTTCAAAGCCAACATTGTGACTTACAACAGTAGGAAAGGCCAAAGTGTCCTTTAGAACCTTACCAATGGCTTTGACTTATCAAAATAGCTTCTGTGACAAAGGCCAAGGCAGTAAATGTACCTACAGCATGTTAACAGTATGAAGGAGTCGTGGCTACAGAAATAAGCCACATTCAGAAGCTGTAGGATGAGAGCTCAGTAGAATCAGGACCAAGCTGGTACCTTGAAGTCCCAGTGTGATCCTGTTCAGACATGGTAATAACATCCACCCTGAGAAATCCCATCACAAGTGGTCAGCTCAAAGAACGCTTTGTTCACATCCGACATTAAAATTGTGTCCCGATTGTGCTTCCTGTGCCTACTTGCTTTGGGGTTTCACCTCCTCACTCCATAATTTAACAAAAACTAATTCGTAATTTGTGTTCACAAAGAACACATTTTATTACAGTTGGGGCCAATGTCATTGTTCTTCTTGCGCAGTGAAGACAGATTTCACCAATTTAAGAAAAGTATCAATCATTATGCGTCAGTGTTAATATGGTGGTATTGGCAACAAACAAATCAATGGTTGTTTGATTATTTATTATTACTTGTATTTTTTATATATATATATATATATATATATATATATATATATATATATATATATATACACACTCTACAACCACATACCCAAAATACAAGTAATAATAAATAATCAAATAACCATCGATCTATATATATATATATATATGTTATATTATATTCAATATAAAGTCCAGATAAACAACATATTTATAGATATATAGGAAGCTGGTTAAGCATAAGATCATTAATGTAAAATAACTGTCTTTTAACTGCTATAATGTTACCTTGTTATTGATTTTACTGTCACTGTTATTACAATGTTAAGTGCCTTTGAGTCAATTTTAAAAGCACTATATAAATAAAAAAAGAGATTAAATAAGTTTGTGCTACAGCAGGTCAGAAGACGTCAGCTTAGATGGCGTCCTTCATACATGGCCCAGAACACATTTAGGTTCACACAGCTAAACAATGAGGTCACATGCATTCCAGACCACCTCTGAATGGGGTGTAGGTGAGGGGATCTCAGGACACATTTGTGTGAATTCAGACTTGTACTCCATGTAGACCACCTGTAATCATATCACTCAGGAGGGATGTTGATAACAGGTCTGTGTGGGGTCTATGACATCTCGCTCCCTCCACTGGCTTCCTGTTTGTCACAGGATCGATTTTATAATTTGTTGTTAACTTTTAAATCTCTTACTGGACTTGCGCAGCCTTGCCTAGCTGAACTCCTTCATGTTCAGCCTCCAGTTAGAGAGCTGAGGTCCGCCACTCAGCTGCTCCTGGACTTGCCTTAAACGAGGCTCATAACCAGAGGCGATCAAGCCTTTGCAGTAGCCGCCTCTTATGCAACAGCTTAAGACCCATTATTAGATCAGCCCCCTCACCATTACACTACAGATCATTGGTAAAAACACATCTCTTCTTCTTGGCCTTGTTTTCAAGTTGAGAACGTTTTTATCACATATTTTAGTCTATTTTGTTTGATCTTAGTTTATTTTATTAGTATTTTATGTATTGCATGTTGCTGTTTTCTTGTTGTAACTTTTACTTTGGGAAGCTCTTTGGTCAACCAACTTGTTTTTTAAAAATGTGCTATATAAATAAACTGGACATGTGCTGGTCAGCTTCTAGTCAGGTGAGCTAGCCCACCTGACCCCTCGCTGAGGACGAGCACCTGTTGCTGAATGGAGCGTGTGTTCCTACCTGAGGGGAGGCCAGACCCGGGAAGGCTGGTACACTGTTGTTCTGGTCCATGTTGTCAGCTCCTCACGTCGGACACCTCCACCAGGAGCGGACAGGGACACCTCTTCACAGCAGGGACACCTCTTCACAGCAGGGGCCACAGAGCTCCGCAGTAAACACAAACAACCCGAGGTGGACTCCACTGTAACACCCTCGTACTGTATGTCCTCTGACAGCAGCGACGCGCCTGGAATCCAACCGGTAAGAACATGATTTAAGACAAATGCGTATTGATCACCGTGCACCATCAAAGGCTGAGTGAATAACTGACAAATGACACGAAGCCGCTGTGGCGCCAACACACATTTAGCTTTGATGTGTGTTCGCGTTGCATTAGCATGTTAGTTCCGACCTCCTGTGTGTGACGTCTCATGCAGACGATTACAGTGAAAAACACGGATGACGATTTCGTCTCCACCTAAAACCAGAGCAGTGTCCCAGCAGGATGTCTGGACGCCAAATTGCACCACATCAACACAGTGGCTAGCTGGGGTTAGCCCGCAATGCTAATGTTAGCTGCACCGGCTAACATGGAAGACGTATGTCCAACGCGCCGCGGCCTCAATAAACGGACAGTTGTGAGATGACGTCAGATTGCAATAACTCACAGTGCGGTGAGAGGAAACTTCCAGTCGCCCTCTCGCAGTGGAAACCAGCAGAGAAACTGGTTTAATTCAGCTCCGTGCTCGTGTCATCCTCAGTTAACTTCTTCTTCGGCGCTCAAGAAAAGCGCTACTCCTCTTCTTCTTCTTCGTTGGCTGCCGCTGCCGCTGCTGCTCCCGGAAGCGGAAACCCTTATTTTTTTCCGCTGTGTCACAGTTCACGCAGAGCAGGCAGAGCAAAGATGGCGTCGCTGAGTGACAAGTCGGTTTGGGACGAAGTGGAAGATGGCATCGGGGAAGAGGTTCTCAAGATGTCCACGGAGGAGATCGTACAGCGAACCCGGCTCCTGGAGAGCGAGATCAAGATCATGAAGAGCGAGGTGCTGAGGGTGACCCACGAACTGCAGGCCATGAAGGACAAGATCAAGGAAAACACGGAGAAGATAAAGGTGAACAAAACGCTGCCGTACCTGGTGTCGAACGTCATCGAGCTGCTGGACGTGGACCCCAACGACCAGGAGGAGGACGGGGCCAACGTGGACCTGGACTCCCAGAGGAAAGGAAAGTGCGCCGTCATAAAGACTTCCACACGGCAGACCTACTTCCTGCCGGTGATCGGGCTGGTCGACGCCGAGAAGCTGAAGCCCGGGGACCTGGTGGGTGTCAACAAAGACTCCTACCTGATCCTGGAGACCCTACCGACCGAGTACGACTCCAGGGTGAAGGCTATGGAGGTGGACGAGCGCCCCACCGAGCAGTACAGCGACATAGGAGGGCTGGACAAGCAGATCCAGGAGCTGGTGGAGGCCATCGTCTTGCCCATGAACCACAAGGAGAAGTTTGAAAACCTGGGCATCCAGCCACCCAAGGGGGTCCTGATGTATGGGCCACCTGGCACAGGGAAGACCCTCCTGGCCAGGGCCTGCGCCGCTCAGACCAAGGCCACCTTCCTGAAGCTGGCCGGACCACAGCTGGTCCAGATGTTCATCGGAGATGGAGCCAAGCTGGTGAGAGACGCCTTCGCCCTGGCCAAAGAGAAGGCTCCATCCATCATCTTCATCGACGAGCTGGATGCCATCGGAACCAAGAGGTTTGACAGCGAGAAGGCGGGAGACCGAGAGGTGCAGAGGACCATGCTGGAGCTGCTCAACCAGCTGGATGGATTCCAGCCCAACATGCAGGTCAAGGTGAGGATTCTGCCCTGAAAACCTCAGAGAAACACATGATCCACAGTCTGTATATGACTGTGGATCACACTGAACTCCAGGGAAGTCCAACTGGTTCTGTATGATCAGATGGAATTCTCTCAAATAATTCTCTCATCAAACTTCACAGATCACTCAGAAATCTGACTCGTATTGTATTCGTTGTCACAATAATTTATTTGTTAAATGAATTTGTCTCATTCTAATTGGACACTAAATAAATATGAAATCAACTATTCAACCATTAAATAGGGGTAGAGAAAAGTACAAAATAAAATAGGGCAAAGATTTACATGTTTTATAAAACTGTGATAAGTAAATATACAATACCAAATCCAGACTTCCTCAAATTAATCTATTTACACAGTATGATTACTACAGTAATATTGTGCATATTTTCCAGGTGATTGCGGCCACCAACAGAGTGGACATCTTGGACCCTGCTCTGCTCCGTTCAGGTCGTCTGGACAGGAAGATCGAGTTCCCCATGCCCAACGAAGAGGCCCGAGCTCGCATCATGCAGATTCACTCCCGCAAGATGAACGTCAGTCCGGACGTCAACTACGAGGAGCTGGCTCGCTGCACCGACGACTTCAACGGAGCCCAGTGCAAGGCCGTGTGTGTGGAGGCCGGTATGATCGCGCTGCGTCGTGGAGCCACAGAGCTGAACCACGAGGATTACATGGAGGGAATCCTGGAGGTCCAGGCCAAGAAGAAGGCCAATCTCCAGTACTACGCCTGAGGACACTGCTCTTGTCATTTTTATGTTCGTGATAGAGAGTGTTGATTGTCAAATATATGCTGAGTAAACACTTGTTCAAAGTGAAAAGTTGAGTTAATAAAAATAAGTAAAATGTCTGAAGAGTTGTTTCTTTCAGCTAAATGAGGAGGGTTGAGTCCTGGTTTCAGGAGGAGCAGAAAAGTCTCACAGCTGCTGTGGATTTGTTTTCTATTGTTTCTGTTTCGATTGTCCTCACACAAGCTTCTTCTACTTACATCTCTGATATATATTAAATCTACCCTCACTTAAATATTAAGTCAGTCTGAAGTGATAAAGTCAAGAGTGCCCATCGTGCTACTGGTTGATTCAATCTTTATTATAAGAATTTATTAGATTTAATTAGATATTTGATCATATCACTATTCGATGGGATTCAAATGGACCACATTAAACTGTGCTGCTCAACTGCTGTTATCACGTCTGCTACTCATTCTTCATATGCTCTCTTTACAAACAGAGATGTTTTCTGGTTATATTACACCAGGTGTCTGCACAGTCTAATTCAGATTATAGACTGGAATTTAATTTTCACATTGACAAGTCTATTTCCTGTTTCTTCTTTGCTGTACTTCTGTATTTTTGGCATAGTCAAGGCAGAGTATGAGGGGAAGGCGACGACTGCACTGGATGGTGTCTAATGTCACATTCTCTGTTACACAATCAGTGCACGTCATCATTTCACAAAACCCTCTCTGAAGGTTCTTTGCTTTTCCATTATTTAAAATTGTTTAAGGACCTGACCGATAGTTGTCTTCAGTAGGAATAGGAATGACATTGAATTGTTGCAACACCTTGGGTTGTTTCCAAAACCACACAAATTGAGAAGTCTTGTCAAACCTTTTCTGTGATCGGAAGTGAGTCAATATAGGAAAAACAAACATCTGATAAACAAGTTAAAGTTAAAATATTATAGGACTTATCAGATCTGTTGATCAAGAATTTGATTCTGCTTTTTAAAATATAACACGTCGATATATACTTCATAGGTTAAGACCATGAAAAGTAGAGTACTGCAAATGAAAACAGAAATTAGAACTGGTGGCTAACACCTTGTCCTTAGTTTAAAACCCACTTATGTGCCTTTTCCGCTGTTGGCAGTGATTTTCATTTCCTATGATCTTTTGGCTTATACAGATGTGAACAATGGCAGTAAAAACAGCAGCAGACTTTTCAGTTCTTTACATTTATTAAGAATGTAGAAACAATAGCAGAGTATGTGTCTTTCCAAAACCCTAATGAAAAATCCAGACAGAGGCAGAGAACCGAGGGAACATTGGGGAAAGAACTTGCTTATCAGAACAGTAGTGCTGATCTAAAAATCAGGTTGCCAAGCCAATAAAAGCAAGGATGTTATAAAGCCTCACATAAGAGGCCACTTGAAGCAACTTCTGAATCAGAACTCATGGTTGAAGAAACAGGATCTAAAAAGGGGCCAAACCAACAGGGGGGTGGTGGAAAGAACAGACTAAAGAAGAAAGCAGAGGCAGATGGAAAAATCATTTTTACTCCTCAATCTTTTCTCAGAGGTACTGTCTGCTCCTTAATGCCCTCCTTAGTGATGATGCAGATCTGAAGGGCGTCTCCGGTGTAGACATCCCTCTCCGCAGCCGAGATGAAGACATCTTTGACCAGCTGCACTGCCTTGTCCTGAGTCAGAGGGACCTGTTCCACACCTTCCATGTTCTTAAAACCAATCTGGGGGAAGATTGTGTTAGAGAGAATGAGACATGAATGTAATTTGTCCACTTTAAGGAAACTTCAGAACACTGCACATTTGATTCTCTGCACATTTAATTGCAGAAAGCTCGAGATTATGAAAAATATGTGTATTTTATCTACCTGGTTGTCAAGCAGCGGCTGTAGCATGGCACTTGCAGATCCACCAGCCTTGTAGGTGTCTCTCTGATAAGAGCCCACTGGGTCAAAACTGTACACTGCTCCCTTACCTACGTTACAAATAAAAACAGTTGCTACAAGAACACAGGGAAAGCTTTGCAGTGTCCAACTTAAGACAGATTTAATTCAACCTCAATGTGTGATACAATGAGAAAAAATATTAGCAAACAACAAACTTGACATTTCCTGTCCCCTGCAATCACAGCAGATTAGAATGACAGTATGTGCCCAGATCCTCCACGAAAGTTAAAATAATCAATTTATCAGAACGTTTTGCGTCTTACTGGCTGTATTTAAATACCTACCATGCTCATCCAGTCCTCCGATGATGTTATATACGTAGTAGGGGAAGAACCTCCTGCCATACAGAATGGTAGACAACATGGCTGCGATGGCTCCGGATTTCATTGTCTTGTTGTTTGAGTGTTTGTATGTCTAGGAGGAGAGAAAACATTGGTTCAGGTGCTAGTCACAATTTAGCAAACTCTGACACCAGCTGTCATTCTCCTTGTAAGAGGGCAGAAAGTAATTCAGCAACACTTCAGGAGAAGTTAAGAACCACGGTGAAGTCCCTATTGAATAATTGTAATTGTTGGGGACTAGTAAGAGATGCATGTGCAATGAAGAACCACCCTGCAGAACAAATATCAAAAATGACCACACAGTTTTCCCAAATGTTTCTTGTGACAAAATTCTAGAAGTATTCAAACTGAAAAAGTACCAATGCTCATCATTTAAGAGACAACAAGACAAATTGGAGCCCTGTGTAAACTCGGGTCTTAGACAGCATTTTGATCATCAGTGCTGGTGACGTACACGCTGTGGCAGGAGTGTTGGCTTTGGTCATAGAAGTAGATATCTTTCAGAATGATAATAAAGAGAGTGAAACCAAAAAACTCCTTCCTGCATCAGCTCACCTTTAGTCTGGCATCAATGATTTTGGTCAGAGTCAGGCAGTCTCCATGGAAACCGCTGCAGCCGATGACAGTTGTGTCTGTCCTGTAAGGTGAGAAACTCAGAGTCAAACAAAGTCAGAGCCGAATCAGCCACTCATAGTGACTGTTGAGTGGATTCCTCATCTAAAAAGCAACTCAGGTCACAGGAAAAACTACACTTCCCATCTAACAGAAGTACTGGAGCTGCAGTGACTTTAACAAATAGATGAGCGGCCATTACAGATTAAATAGAGATGACAAGGTGTTCCCTTCACTGACAGTACGGGGAGGAGACGGGGACACTTACAGCTTGTAGCATTTTGGTGAGTCCCGACTGTGGATGGAGTAGCCTTCACTTAGCCGAGTGTCTGAGGCGACGATGGCGAAGTCCTCCCCGGCGACAGCCAGCACGGTTCTGAAAGTGAGAAAGAGAAAACACGACACGGTTTATTTATTTTATAAAACAAATGACGACACACGAAAATCCACTGCTGTCTATGGCACTTTCCAACGCTAAAGCTAAAGCTACTGATTCGAAACTGAAACTTCGATACTAGTCAAATAATATTTCATAATGCGAACATGTAATCTGTAATATAAAGTGATACATAAAGATAAGTATACACCTAACCCCGTGCGCAGAGAAATGCAGGGTTGTTCACAAAGTATTCATTTAGTTCAGCTTTGTTTGTTTCCGTTTGCTACGCTGCTAGCTCGTTAGCACAGAGCAGTACATGTTAGCTAGCAGACAGCTAGCCGCTGGAGGATTAGACTCACCCTCCGTTGAAAGAGTACGGTGAGAAGCGCTGCTCCACGGGGCCACTGTAATGATACTCCTTCATTTTGCCCGATTCTCCAAACGACTGTGATGAAATCATCTTTGTTACGGGAGGAACACAATCCGCTCTCACGCTTCTTTCTGTTAAAGTCGCTGTATCACTGCAATATGGCACTCTCTTCTTCTACTGTCCGCTAACCCGACTATCCAGCCAGACTCTGTGCCAGAGCGCCCCCACAGGCTGGTTTGATGTACAGCAGGTAAGACAGGCGTGCCAGAATGTGATCGGTCGGCAGAGTGTATGTTTATATAATATACATGTAATATATATGTATTTAGCAATGTCCGGATGGGTTATCTACATGAAATGTATATTATATATGGTGCTGCTCAGTGGAAATTTGACTTTTATTAGTTGTATTGCCGTTTTGATACTTTAACTGGTAAAAGCATTGGATTGGATCAAGCTAGGACATGATGTAAAATAATGCATGCATCCAAGTCATATGGATGATTACAAATAGACCATTGCTTTAAATCTAGATTACCCATCCATTAATTGTTAATTACAGTTCAGTTCCAAAACAGGACAAACAAGACAAATAAGACATACAAAAATATGCATATAATGAAATAAAATGCATCAGTGGGAATGATGTACATGATAATGATGGAATATGTGTTAGAGAAGAAGTAGGTGCATGTGTGTGTAAGTGCGTGTGCATACGTGTGATGTCTGCATGAGTCCTTCTTCAGTGGTCCTGGACAAGTTATTGTCTGAGATGGGGAGTATGGATCAGAGAGAGGAAAAGCTGGGGGAGTAATACTATGCTATACTGTAACGAGAAAGAGACGTGACCTTTGCAAGACATAAAGTTTCCTTTGATCTAGGAAGACTGACACTGCAGGAGTGGAGTTGTTCGTTTGCGGCTCAGCATCAGAGGATTCATGGTCCATGTATGTCCGCGTTACAGAACATCGTGTTTTAATGGCGTGTTTTCCATTTGCACCTACAGACTTTTTTGTTTGTCTGGTCATGATACACCTGTATATTGATTTTTGTGAAGACCGGTCAATGTGAACAAGTTCCAGGGGTCTCGGGGGGCACCATTGAGCCATTTTGCGACGCCCATTGAAAATTCTTTCAGAATACGTAAATTTTCACCACTTTCTAACTTTCTGCAAATTTTGGTAGGAATTTGAGCATGGTAAAGCCCTCAAAAAGCCAATTATTTCAATAGGGCCTCACCTGACCTTTGATCAGTGCTCGGGCCCTTACAATAATAATCCTTACAATTTCAATAGGGCTTCACCTGTCAGGTCAGTGCTCGGGCCCTAAATATATGATGCAATATCAACATCATTATGATAGTAGTAATAAACCAATATGATAATACTGTTGCTATCACCATTAAAAAAAATAATGTTTTTTTGTCATGTATTTATTATTATTATATACCATACATTATAATAATAACTATTACATTCATTAACATACATCGCTAGAGTGGTGAAGTGTTAGCAAGACCAGGTAACCAAAAATATTAGACAGACTAGCAAACCCATTAAATGACAACAATTCGACTTAATAACTCACAGATTAATAACTATTTTTTAAAGTTGCTTTTATTGAAAAAAACCCACTCCTGAATTCAGTGACTATGACAATATTAGCAACAAATATTCCTCAAACAACCTGCTCATTGCAAGATAACACAAAAAAGATAATATTTTAAGGTGATTGCAAAACCATCAGTTGAATGATTGTAATTGCTAGATGCCAGTTAATCGTGACTGTGTTATCACAATGAGTGGTTACATTATCAACAGTGAAGGGTTGAGATATTTTGTTCTGATAAACAAAACTCACACATAAATACCTGAAAACAGCTGCAGCCATCATGAGGTCACACAGCCAGTGTCCGTTACATTTCATCACAACAACTCACAAGCACCATGTCATAATATCTAAGACAAGACTGTGTTTAAATAGAACGGCTCTTTACTGGCCTGCCTCATTAAATTCAAGTTTATGAGACACAAAATGTATTGATCAGCAATCTCTTGATAACCATGACCGTTTCAGTAGTACAGAATCAAAATCACCATTTGCTCAACTGAAACAATTGCCCATGAGTTTGTTTCTGCAGGAATGTTAAGAAACTACAGGATTCCTTGGTTTAATGGACACATTGATGCCGTTAATGGTTAGGAGTCAACATGATGTAGTGCAGCACATCTGGATGATAACTGAGGTTAAGTCAGTCTCTAACATTTCAGAGCAGAGCTGCTATGCTAAATTCATGCTATTTTAATGCCTAATCTGGGTTTTAGAGCTATAATCACAAACATTTCACTTTGTCTTAAAGATGGGAAATAAGAATTCAAATCTATCTTCATGCCCCTTTTTAAAGAACCTCTCAGTTTAGAGTAACAGCAGGTGAGGATCTTATGTGAGATTGTTGCTATTTGACAGGAGGGCGAAAATTTTGTTAATTTCTGAATCATAATCAGTTTTTTTTAATAATTCTCCAAGCTTTTGAGATTAGTGATGAGGATTCAGGCTTTTAAAATGTTCCGGCCCCTGTAAATGACTGAAATAATGACAGTTCATTTGTGTGGAATTTGGTCAAGGTTTTTGTGGTTCAAGATGATGATCATTTTTGAGCTGACTTTGACTTCTTAGGCGTTTTGGCTCCTCCCTTCTTCTTGGGTGTGGTAATAGATTTGCTGCAGACTTCACAAACCCAAAGCCCTGAGGACACAGAGAGACTGAATCAATAACCATGAAAAAAAATGAGAAATACAAAAACAAGTAACTAAATTAATCATGCGAGTACAAGTCTGTTTTCGTCTCTCTGTCCCTGTGCTGCTTTCAGACACACGCTTAACTTCAACATTCTCCTAAAATTATCCAGAGGGGGTGTGTGTGACAACACAAAGGTCTCAGTCATTTGCTCTGGACACTCTCTGGAGTTTATCCTGCCAGCCTGAGTAAAATGTCCATGTGAGAATAAAGCAGGATATTATCCGGAGAATTCACAGGTAGTGGGTGGGTGTGTTGAGGACGTTTCTTAAACATGTAATTTCCATTGCAAAATGTATAAGTTATATCCTGCCTCCAGCACGCTCTGCCCAGCTGCCACCTCTCATCCGAGTGCGGTGGTCATTCTGATGTAAACACGTTTGACTCTGTTGCCTGGACAATTCGGTCTAGACATTTTACAGAGTTTATGCCTGGAATTGGCTTTGATGTCTTTGTTACCAAGTGGGAATTCAACCAAGACTGTTCAGTAATACAAGTCATATAAGGAGTTGTGTATCTAGTTTGCCCGCCAAGCCTCCCCTGCACACCCCATGTACTAGTATGTACTGCATGTGCTTCCACTCACCGTTGGGAATGGAGTCCATGCCCACGCAGAACGTGTGGTAACCTCGATCACATTTGTCACAGAACATCATCTCGTCCTCGTGGTGTGGCTGCTGGCACACGGTGCAGGTCTTACACTCCATACACTGCCAACGGTACGTCTGGATCTCACTCACCAGCCCCGTGCTCATGTCCAGGCAGGACGGGTGGCCTAAAGTTTATGGACACAGAGAAACGTGCACAGAAACAAACATGCATGCACAGAGCCCGGAGACAGGCACATAACCAAGAACATACATAGATACACAACACATGCAGACACACAGGGAAACAAACAAAAAGACAGAAAAGAACAGGCATGTGAACAGGTCCACCCATCCACACATCCACACATCTACACTCATAAATACACCACCTTGTTGCTTGAGCTCAAAGAGCTCAAAATCAATTATTATTAATTAGCCGAAATTTCACAGAATTTACACAAAAAAGTATACACCACCTGTGATTCTAAACATGAATGGCCTAAAATATGAACACAGTTAATTCATTCTAATGATGTTTAACACATTTGACAGAATTACCAAAAAAATAACAGTGTCCTTTAAATGAAGTGTATGAACTTACCACTGTTATCACATTGGGAGCAGTGAATGAGAGCCTCTGGTTTGCCTCTCCTGTTGGCCTCTTTACCCTTCTGGCAAATGCCACATATAGCATTGGGAATGACCTTAGGCTGCAAGGGCAAGATAATGCTATAAAAACCAATCATACATGTGTTTCCTGTAGTCATGGACAATGATGAAGTTCAACAAATGGTAAATATCTGGAAAAATAAAACAGTAGGACCACTTTATAATGGCTTTATCTTGATTTATACACTCTATACACAAACTGAATCAAAGCTGCCTCCCAACTAAGATTGGTGACACTGAATCTACAGATTAAAATAGATCTCAGACCTTCTTGCAATCTTGTTGTATCTAAAATCTAAGGAGGATTTATTTTAACTGTGGTCAAGTGGTGTCATGGAGAATCCTGCAGTGTCCTTTTTTTCAAGAAAAACATGATCACATAAAAATGCTCTAATGCTAATTAACTCACATCTATATGTTGTAAACTTGAATCAATTTGTTGTCGAACACAAGCACCACTTCTGCCTCCTCTATGAGTTTGCCAACTTTATTTCCCTTCTTTACCTGCACTGTACAAATATGGACATTGATAGAGTCGCTCTTAATAAAACAAACAGTTTGAGGAGTTGACAGAGGACAGGAATGCAAGAACCAGAGTAGAAATGTTAGGAGGCTATGGGATACTTAAACTTTCCAACTCTTCATAATTCACCTGTGTGACACCCTAATTTAATGTCTTTATAGAAAGCCACAGAAATCTTAGTTCACAGGCTAAAAATATGAATAGACAATTGCACAACAACTGCACAACAGTAAAGACTGAGGAGGAAGAATTTATATTTTAAGTCAGCAAAATGTGTGTATTCTGTGTTCCTTAGTTTATTCAAACTTGAAGAGCATGAAAAACATCAAAATAAGAATGTGTCATTATTATTATTATTAGGAGACAAAATCTGAACTCATCAAACAAAATATACTTTTTTTTTCATGTTATTCAAGGGTAAATCATGTGTTGTAGCCTGCATCCGTTCTAGTTACTTCTAACATCTCAAAGCTGGTGAGACATCCATCATTAAAATCCCTCCTGATCACAAACAAACAAACAGCCAAGAGAACAAAACTACAGGACAGTTATGATGGAATACAAGAAACAAAGTGAATAACTAAACAGAGAAAAGACAGCAGCAGGAAAAGGAAGTAAGAAAAAGGAAAAGTTGGACAGAGACCCCTGAACTGCTCATGTGGCATTTGATACATATCCATTGTATTTATTTATATGTATTCTCCAGCACTAATTCTCCCTAAAAGCAAAATTGTTCATAGATTTGGCCTGGCTGTGTTACTGAAATCTATACATTTGTAACTATTTGTTTGTGGGCAAATTAAATATTTACATTACTAGTAGTGACAGGTCAACATTTAGTCTGCTTTACGCCTGTCAAACAGTCTTTACAGTCAATCTTTAGTGGAAACATCCAAATGAGCAATTCATGAGGTTGAATCCAGCTACTTTAAATAAGTTTTATTCTACATTAAAGGGATAGTTCACCGAAAAATTTCAATTCACTCATATCTACTCACCACTATGCAGATGGAGGGGTGGGTGAAGTGTCTGAGTCTACAAAACACTTTTGGAGTATCAGAGGTAAACAGTGTTGCAGCCAAATCCAATACAACTGAAGTAACATAATAAAACAACAGAAAACAACATACTGCTTGTGTGGTATCAGAGGACATCAGTGGACATTAAGGCTGAAAACATTGTGTAAATGAAGCTGTCTCAAGTCAAATATGAATGTCGGGGCTTCCGGACACTTGGATGACACCACAAGAGCAGTATAGAAGCATGTTATGTTTTTTTTCTGTTGTTTTATCACATTTGAAAAATGAATTACCAGCAGTTCAATTGGATTGGATTTGGCTCCAACGCTTGTTCCCCTTGAAACTCCAAATGTGTTTTGTGGACTCAAACACAGCATCCACTCCTCCATCTGCATAGTGGTGAGTAGATAATGAGTGAATTTTAATTTTTCAGTGAACTGTCTCTGTAACTAAATTTGGACAAGAAAGACATACTGCATATAGGCACATAAAGAAAAAAGGTTAACCACGATGTACAGTATTAAACAGCGAGGCAGTTAAAGTAGAAACTCTAGGGGCGGATCATACACTGATCTCAGCCACAGCTGGATCCAATGCAAATTAATGTCTCTGCTGTCAAGTGATTTCTAAAAAGTAATTAATACGTTAACGTGTTAGCTCTGCTATACAACTTCTACAGGCCTGTTTGGACTGAACGCAGAGTATCACCTGAAACTGAACTCTGCTCAGCCTCATGACTTGTGTATGTAATCATGGTCCTTAAATCTGACCAACAAAATGTAAAAAATAATTTCTGAGCTCCTTCTGAGGATCAAACCAGCAACACAAATTCCTGTAGGAATAATGCAGTCAATAGCACAAACACTGACAGTCAGTATAATCTGCTGCAGTAGTAATTTAATTAATTTCATATTACTCAACGAAACTGTGTCACAGTAAAGAAAATTTGTAATCTATCTATGGATACGCTACAGACAGGCCACAGTCGCAGCTTAATATCAACTCAAATCATTGACATGTTGTGGTAATGGTGCAACATCGACTTATCATATATGTAACATGCAACATGTACGGCATTAGAGAAAAACACTGCTGAAGAGGCAATCAGTCAATCTAATTTGTTCATTTTAAGTAATTATTTTTATTCATGAACTGTTTGTGAAACACCACACTACTAAAAAGCCTTGTAGAGTTTTTCACCAATGAACCAGTGCAAATACTGATGATGGAACCAGACCAGAGCGAATTAACGTTAATCAGCATCAATGACCGCAGGTTTTTCTGTCATATAAAGGGTTTGTTGAGACATAGAAGTCAATGAAATCTACAGCTGAAGGGGGCCAGGAACATTCCAACTCTACTAGCATTTGTTTACTTCTAATTTAATAATTAACAAACCACACAGCTGAGCCAAACTCATCTGGACACTCAAATCACACTTTTTTATGAATTATTATTAATAATAAAATATCTCTAGTGACAAACCAGTAAATTCTATGTGTTGGTAATTTTTCTTCTCCAAGATTGAGGATTGTAAAATAAACAAAAAACAAAGTGCATAGCACAATGGGCTGTTGGAAGTCAGTGGTAGACTCATATATAATACTGTTTGCCCATCTATAGTGCCTCAAATTTCAAGAAAAAAAAGAAAAGAATTCAAGACATTCATTTCAAATGACTACCAAAGATATGTCATGACTGGATGTTAAATACTAATGTGGGGCTTGTCCAGTAGACTCCAGACATATAGCATGCAGACTACTTGTAGCTCAGCTCAGCAACAGTGTGAACACAGTCAGTAAGTCCTCCTCTCTCCAGGACAGTTAACACCCATGTCAAACAGTTGTCTGATGCTTATTAAAAGATTAACAGTACAACATATGGTGTATAAACAAAGTATATAATTATACCAATACACACTTTTAACATTAAGGTTAGGTGCATTCTACACTCTAGATATAAATGTCAAAACTCTCTAGTGTTAGTTAACATCAACTACTTTAAAAGCAACCACAAAACGTATGTGGTTTATATTTTCTATGTCAGAGTAACAAAAAGACTTTTCAAAAATGAAAAAGAAAATCTAGCAGCCAAAACATCCACTTACTTGTCTTGGAAGTATCTTTTTTGACAAGTGAGGACAGACAAGAGGTATATTGAAGACAATTAAAAAGGAAAAACTTTTAAAGTTCAAATTTGTCTTCGCTGAAAAACCCAAAAAAGTGAAAGTGCAGTGAAGAAGAAACAACTGTTCCTTTAAAATGTTCTTATTGCTCACAGTCTGGTACGAAGAGAAAAAAAACACCAAGTGGCAATCATAAAAACAAAAACTGAAGACAGGACCCAGGTGTGTGTCTGTATATGTGTTTGTGTGTGTCGTGTGAACCAGGTTGTCTCAGCTGAAAAGCTGACAAACTGTTGAAGTCGCAGAAAGAAAGTGAAGAAAGCTAGGGAGGGGTGGCGGGATGGATGGAGTAAGGGAGTGGTGGTAGTAGTAGAAAGAGGAGGAGGGGGTAGAAAAGTGCTGCTGCTGTTGTTGGAGAAGAGTTCAGGTGGTTTTGTCCTCTACCTTGTACCCTGGGGTGGCTTTGTGGGAGGCTGAGTGGCGCAGGCTGCCGTCTTTGCCTGGGGTGGATGTCCTGTCTTTGGCCTTGGCCTTGTGTCCGCCTCCCTCCTGGCTCTCCACGTCTGATGTGTTGCCTGAAGAACTGTCCTGTACGGGAGCAGAAGAGGGGGAGAATGGGTTTAAGAGTCATGTGCACAACCATATGATGATGTTTCAATGTAGAAAAGGAGTCAGATAGAATGAAACTCAGTAGGGCACATTCTTCCACCAAGGCCCAACAGTCCTTTTATGAAATCTGATTCGGATCCAAAATTGGGTTCATCCCTGAACCATATCCTTCCAACAAGTTTTTGCATAATCCTGCTAACTAACTAACAAACACATAGGAAATCATAAGCTCCTTGGTGGAGGTAACTTTAGTTGAGGTAAATGACAGATGAATGATCCAACACCCAGTTCCAGTAGCTAATGTCTCACAGATGAGTTCTTCTTTTTGTCATCTTTTCCATCCTCTGCGTCGTCCGAGTCGGGCTCTGAGTCCAGTGCTGGGAGGTCTGGATCCAGTGGAGGTTCAAACAGAGCTGTGTTCAGCGGCAGATATCGCAGCTCATTGGGAGAATACCTGTAATACAAAGCACAATGATGAATCAGGGAATATGTTTCAGCAAAGCAATAGCAGCCTATTTCACTTAGGAAAGATGGCCGTTCGTTTTGAGATGGTTGAATAAAAAAGTGGCCCACTGTAGGCAAAAGCATTCATTTAAGTGTGTAGTGGACCTTTTGTAGTAGTCTTGGAACTGTCCTGGTATAAGAGCCACAGGGTAAGGCCCCGTCCTGGTCAGCTCTGGAGCCAGTACCTTGAACCTTCCTTGAGGCACCTGGATGATCTGAGTAAAGACACATTACACACAATGAATCTCTCATGTATAAACAACCATTTCTGCATCGTTGGCTCTTTGACCAACACCTGCAAAACCACAAATCATCCATATCCTCAGTGGGACTTACATGTGTCTGTAGGTCAAAGTAAGCTCTCCTCTCTTCCATACGCTCCCTGTTGAAGTTACTGTTGAACTCTGCAGCTTTTTTCGCTGCCTTCTTTATGTACTCAGGAACCTTACTGGCCTCCACCTTCTGAGGATTCTGCTGCTGCATTTGCTATAAAAAGACGACAGATGGATACTTAAAGTTTGTGTTTTCTTTTTTACTATGCTTTAATGAAAAGTAGGCTACCATATTAATCTTTTGCCCTTCGGTCTACAGGATATTTCAGTTGTTTGTGTACTTACAGAGTACTCTTTAGCTATTCTTTGTCTCTCTCTCTCCTGTAGTATGACTGAATACTCTCCGTGTTTCGCTGGATACTCCTTTATCATTAGATCTATCACCTCGTCACTCCGCAGAGCTGTCAGACCTGCAAAAAACAAAAATGCAGTTTTTGTGTACATCTACATAATTTTTTTCCAGATTCATATAAGGTCTCTGTGAACTTTGACCACTGAAACGTAATCACTTTATCTTTGAAATCGAATAAATTCCATCCAGCACTCTTAAGATATCACATCAAGAGGCCAAAAACATGTTATTTGAGGCCACACCATGACAATGACCTTAAAAATCAAATCAATGAGTCGAAGTGAATTGTACTAGATGTGTTGAAATTCCCTACAGGCAGTCCTAAAACATGACAGTCACCTGGACGCGAGGTCACTAAGACCTTTTGATCTTGGACCACCAAAATGAAATCAGTTCATCCTTTTGACGAAATTTGAAGAATAGGACAAACGGACAATCAACCCGAAAACATAATGCCTCTGGCCACTGGCTGTCACTGGTGCAGAGGAATAAAAACACACACAAACATGCTCAAACTACTACTGAGAGTGGAACACGTGGACAAGGTTCCTCACATAATGCTAGTATTTTGCTAGCAGCTAGTTCCCTTTCGCCACAGTTCGGAAGTTTGATTCCTACCCAGAGTACACTGTGTTTCAGTGATGACATTCTGTTCACGCAGGTAAAGCTTCTCTTTGTGGGACAAGTCTCTCCTCTCCATATCTGCACAGGGATAAAAGCACAGTGTCATTACAACAGTATGACAGTAGACAAAACATGACCACAGACTGGCTTCTCTATTAATAATAAAACTAGTCTTCCCGTTCACAGTGCCTAAACTAATACATATTACAACATTTGTCCTGCGATTTTACACTGATATCATAATCTATAGAAATCAAATAAACTTGATAGTTTGGGATCAGCAAAAAAATCAAAATATTGATACTATTTTAGATTTCTTATTGACAATTCTTACCAGGATACTTTCTCTTGAATGAGGTGATTCCCAGATACTCGCTGACCTGCTCCTGCAGCATGTAATACTCTCCCATGTCATCTGACGGCCATTTGTACTCTGTCAGATTCTCTGCTGGGAAATATGTCGGTCTGGAAGGAGAGGTTAGCGAAAAACATCTTATTTACCAATAAACCAGGTACAAGCTTTTTTTATTCATAAATATATATATATATTCACCTTCATCCATGCATTTATACAGCACTTCTATATATAGCACTTCTCAATCAATCATCCACTAATAAACTGATGTGGTCAGCCAGAGGAAATTTGTGGTTTCAATGCCCTCCAATGTGATGTTTCTTGCCAAGATCCAAGCAAACCTACCCGAGGTCTTGGCTGGAGGTGTCGCAGCTTCTGGAGCTGTCCCCTGAACCCATCCTCCGTCTTTTGGGAGGTTGGCTTCCATCATTAGACTCTTCTTCTGTTATCTCCCCCTGCAGATGAAAAGAAAAACAAGATATTAACTTTAAAAATTATATTAAACTGATAAATTATATGAGAATGTGATGTTAACGGCATGTTGACATATGCTTATATGACATTACTTCTTGGGGAAAATAAGTGGCTTAGTGCAGTTTTAAAACATCCTCATGCTCCTGGTGTACAATAAAGTGGGGGTAGAAGAATCAGGAATCACAGGTTGAAGCTTCACTGACATATATATTTGAGGACTTTCTGACATCTCAGTTTTGTGTATTTAACCAGAAGGGTTCTGGATCAGGACACATTGAACATTTCTAGAATGCACATCTGTACTATCAAAGTCATCTTCCGCTGAAGAGACAGCGGAAAACATATTTATCACTCATCTATTCTTGATTCATGTGGTCAAATTGACCCTGAAGGATTTAATTTTGGAACTTCAGGTCTAGGCTGTAAACTGGCCTCTTTTAGCATAAAATCTGACTAAATTTCAATATTATTATGCAGGAGGTGATTATTTTTTCACTAATTCTGCATCAATTAAAAATCCTTTTGCTGATAGGACAGTGTGGTGGGAAGTAACTTTCCTATTCAGCATCTGTGATTGATTGAAAATCATGAACTACACTTTTGTGTCAAGCCAAAACAAGTATGAGTTTATGTTGCACGGTTGTTATAGTAGTGACTGACAGGAGGACACAGTGAAGTGCTACTCGTAAAACCTGCTGCTATTCCAGACATGAACGTTTCAAACACGAGTTTCTGATTATAAAACAATAGAACAAGATAAACCATCCCAGTAAACAGTGTCCCTTCACTCCTGCTGAAAACAAAGACGAGAGGCGAACAGTGCTAACGTCTGTCAATCATGGCCGCTGTTGGCCAGTTAGCTGTTAGCCAGTTAGCACGCATAGCCCCGGGAACGCAGCTGGTTCGTGTGTTTCCGGAGAATAAACGTCACCTTTATGGAATGTGCTCCGGGAGTGGCGGGGTTGCTTTCGCAGGGCGGCCTGACGGGAAGCACAGCAGCCATGTTTAGTTAGATACAGGCTGCTAACAAGCTAGCTCTACAGCCGTTTCTTCCTTCACTTCTTCTTGTGAAGATCAGTGGCTGGTAGCAAACGTTTGGCAACACACACGCCATCTTGTGGACTGGAGTGTTGGTTGGGAATAGCTGATATGTGTTTATTCTAAATATATATCGTTCTTTGGTTATTTCAATATTATCTTAAAAAAATTATAGTCTGAAATAATTAACAAAATTCCTGCAACTTAAAGTTTCTAAAGACCTAAGCTCGTTCAACAGCGGCCGTTTTGAGACATCACAATGTTCGGGCTTTTATTTTGAAAACGGCAAAGCAGCTACGGTAAGTCGGACGGGCAAAATCAGCTGGAATCCGCGGAAACCAACAGCAGAATATTTTCATTTACTTAGCTAACGAACCATCTGTCAACTCCTATTCCTCCATTTCTTCTATTTCACCGTCAGACCGACATCGGGGCGATGTCGGAGTCTTACGGTAAGAGGTCCTCTTCCTCCGGGAAAACCACCGTTAGCATCCCAGTCACAGATGGGAAGGAGGCAGGTGTGTCGAGGGGGGTTTTCTCAGCGTCAACAGAGATCAGGCTAATGGAGCTGCTGGTGGAGGCTCATGGCCTTTAAATGTCGTGTCAGTGCGATAAAATGGACTCAGAAGATTCAGTGGCTGGTTAGAGTAATGACGACTTTATAAGATTATGAATCCCTGCGGTGGTTAACGGGACGAGCAGGGAACTGGCACCAGGGAAGATGGAGCTGCTGCGAATGTGTGAATGAGCTGCGCATCCTGTAAACTACATATAATCACAGTGTAAACTACATATCATCAGTGTGAACTACATGTTATCATCCTGTAAACTACATATTACCAGAGTGTAAACTACATATTATCACAGTGTAAACTACATATCATCAGTGTGAACTACATGTTATCATCCTGTAAACTACATATTACCAGAGTGTAAACTACATATTATCACAGTGTAAACTACGTATCATCAGTGTGAACTACATGTTATCATCCTGTAAACTAAATATTACCAGAGTGTAAACTACATATTATCACAGTGTAAACTACATATTACCAGAGTGTAAACTACATATTTCCAGAGAGTGAACTAAATATAATCAGAGTGTGAACAACATGTTATCATCCTGTAAACTATGTATTATCACAGTGTAAACTACATATAATCAGAGTGTAAACTCCATATAATCAGAGTGTAAACTACATATTACCAGAGTGTAAACTACATATTTCCAGAGTGTGAACTAAATATAATCAGAGTGCGAACTACATATTTTATCAGTGTAAACTCCATATTATCACAGTGTCAACTACATATTATCAGAGTGTAAACTAAATATATTCAGATTGTAAACTACATATTTCCAGAGAGTGAACTAAATATAATCAGAGTTCGAACTACATGTTATCATCCTGTAAACTATGTATTATCACAGTGTAAACTACATATAATCAGAGTGTAAACTACATATATTCAGAGTGTAAACTACATATATTCAGAGTGTAAACTACATATTTCCAGAGTATGAACTAAATATAATCAGAGTGCGAACTACATATTTTATCAGTGTAAAAACTACATATTATCACAGTGTCAACTACATATTATCACAGTGTTAACTATATATTACCAGAGTGTAAACTACATATAATCAGAGTGTAAACTACATATTTCCAGAGAGTGAACTAAATATAATCAGAGTGTGAACTACATGTTTTCATCCTGTAAACTATGTATTATCACAGTGTAAACTACATATAATCAGAGTGTAAACTACATATTACCAGAGTGTAAACTACATATTTCCAGAGTGTGAACTAAATATTTTATCACTGTAAACTACATGTTATCAGCGTGTCAACTGCATATTATCAAAGTGTAAACTACATATCATCAGAGTAAAAACTACATATTATCAGAGTGTAAACTACATATGATCACAGTGTAAACTACATATGATCAGAGTATAACTACATATCATCTGAGTGTAAACTACATATAATCACACTGTTTAAACATGCTACTGTCACAATTAACTTAATATCAATACAGTTAATGATGACTGCTGTGATTTTATACACCTTATATGTTTTTATTTGGTCTTTTTATCTATTGTGGTTTCTGTGCTCCCTCCTTAGATTTCCTGTTTAAGTTCCTGGTGATTGGAAATGCTGGAACAGGCAAATCCTGTCTGCTGCACCAGTTCATCGAGAAGCGGTGTAAGTTACAACGACTCAACACGTTACTCATTATTCAGTTTCTCTGACTTCTAATATAAGTGTTGTCTTATAGAACTTGCTTGTCAATATGGATTATTAGTGAAGCATTCTCAAAATCCTGAAATTAACTACAGCCTAATAATGATATTCGGGAGTTACAATTTATAATAAACTTTATCATAAATGACTTACTAAAAAGGACACATTTTCACTTGAATTAAAATAGTAAACACATATGTTTATTATGTAAAATGTTAACATAAATGCATATCTTTACTGCATTGTTTTTATTTAATAAAAACGTTTTCATACCAGCAAACATAAATGATATGTTGGAAACAGGTCATACCCCTGAATTGAAAACCAATAAATCGGTCAGGCTCCAGACATGACATAGAACATGTAGAACTTAAACAAGTAAAACACAGATGTTATAAGTCCATCATTATATTTATTGTAATGTTCAATGCTTACTTTATTGAAATAGTATACAATCACAGAACTATCTTTTGCAGTGATATTTGAATAAAGACATGATTCCCCATTTTGTTTTGTTTTCCAGTTAAAGATGAATCCAACCACACAATCGGAGTGGAGTTTGGCTCAAAGATCATCAGCGTGGTCAATAAAACGGTCAAACTGCAGATTTGGGATACTGCAGGACAAGAAAGGTTCAGGTAGGAGAAATGTCAAATATATGTCCAGCTGGAAAATGTAATCCTTTATCTTCACATCACCTGGGAGAAAAAGTGGAGTGAAACTTAAAGTGCATAGATTGTTTTCACAGGGCACATGGTTGTTATGGAAGTTTTCTGGAAGCTGGTGAAAGGAGAACTCAGGCAGCAGCTGATGTCTTATACAGAAGATTTTAATGTAGACTTGATGCATCAAGGAGACCAGAAGGTGCAACAACATACAAACGCTAACACTGTAACATGAGCAAGTGTCAGCCTCCAGTCTGAAGATGTCTCCCACAGCCTCCCCATATATCTCCCTCTACTTGCGTCACCCATTCCAACAGCACATCCATGAAATGCTAGAATGCTGTCACGCTCTATGTTACATGTAGGTGTTCGCATCCTATTGGATAGTTAAGCCTAAAGTATGCGTAACTTAATCACATTGTGTCCTTGTGTGTTGCCACTGGTGAAATATGCAAAAGAGTTCAAGTTGGGGCCTCTCTGTCTGGGTTATCTGAGTTAGATATGAAAGTCCCTGAGCGTCGACACTACAATATACTGCTGGTTGGTCCTTTATCCATAACCTGACCTTTGGTACTGCTTAGAGAGAGAATGGTGTATCTGTGGAATTAGCCAGGCACTCTTCTCTTAATGGTGTACAGATATATTGTAATATACACTATGTATACAGAATATATAGTTGGATATACAGCGATGTGTGAGGATGGTCAAAAATTCCTCAACAGTTGTGACTTATCAGATGTGTAACTAATTTCATTAATTTGCTGTATTGTTTTGCAGTAGTTGCTGAAACAGTTTCATAAGTTCCTTTGTGCTTCCAATAAGGCAATGATAGAATAGATTTGGGAAACACTTAATCCAAATTGAGATGAAATTAAGTCATCACATATTATCTGTCTTGACTGTGCCTATTGACCTTTGTGTGTGTGTGTGTGTGTGTGTGTGTGTGTGTGTCAGGTCTGTAACCAGGAGTTACTACAGAGGAGCAGCAGGAGCCCTGTTGGTGTATGATATCACCAGGTAAAACAATGATCCACACATGGTTTCAGATCACCTCAGTATCTGGTCCCTTGTTATTTCGTATTAGTCTCTTCAGATTTCCTTTCTCAATTTTAACCTGTGCGTCTTCTTCCTGTCTCTGTCCCCACTGAAGTCGAGAGACGTACAATGCTCTGACCACATGGCTGAGCGATGCCAGGATGCTGGCCAGTCAGAACATTGTAATCATCCTGTGTGGAAACAAGAAAGACCTGGATGCTGACAGAGAGGTCACGTTCCTGGAGGCGTCGCGTTTTGCTCAGGAGAACGGTAGGACCAACCGTTTGTGATCAAATGGTTCAGTTTGAGTGTTTTTTACCAGGGGAAAATTCAGGGATCTCATTGAAAAAGAATCAGGCACATTGAATTAACTGTTATCTTTGAGTGTGTGTGATTCAGTCTGATTGAATTTAAGGGCTGTTGGCCTAGTTAGAAAACCCTTTTTCTTGTGGTCAAAATAAAATGGCTGTATTGCTAAGATGACAAATGACTAAAATACTGTATCCTTTTTTGTCAGAGCTGATGTTCCTGGAGACCAGTGCTCTAACAGGAGAGAACGTTGAAGAGGCTTTTGTCCAGTGCGCTCGGAAAATTCTCAACAAGATTGAGTCAGGTAAGATCTCTGATCCTTGCCTATAACCCCAACCCCTGAATCCTTCCTTATCCTCACAGGATCAACAAGGTGGGTTGATGTATGACTGCAGACACTGTAGCAGTGTTATGATCTTTTTTTAAACAAATGTAACACTCACAGTCCCAAACAATGAGCAGACACTGAGCTGGAACATTTCTCCTGGACAACCTGAAGATAAATAGAAATCTGATCACAGGAGGAGAGTGGAAGAGTGAACGCCAGATCAATTCACAGTTCTATAGTGGGACAAAGGGATGTAGTGGAGGGAAAATGTGGCGCACCTGTATTTTATACTTACACCTACATCGTCCAAGTGTTTCGTTATTATATGCATATACATATATATATTCACCACAACTTGAATGGCAAGCTGTGCACTATTTAAATACAAAATTATTAGGAGCTGGTGATCGTCTGTCTCCTCACTGATTTCATCTCTTAATTCCAGGAGAGCTGGACCCAGAGAGGATGGGCTCAGGAATCCAGTACGGTGACGCCGCGTTACGACAGCTCCGCTCCCCTCGTCGTGCTCAGACGCAGGGCACCCAGGACTGTGGCTGCTAGTGGACCTGCCCTGTAACATACACATACAAGGTGAAGGGGCCAGAGAATCAGAGCTTTCTGTGTATAATAAGATGATGACACGAATTTATGAAACTTGATTCATTGTTCTCAGTGCTGTGCATCCTCTTCACTCAGCCACTCTTTGTCGTCTATACTCCTGGCACTCATCTAGTCGCTCACACATATTCAGGATCTGAATTGAGATTGAGGGTGGAGGGGTTTTAAGAGCATTTTTGGTTTGGACATGAATACATTTAAATGATTTACAAGTGCCTTTGTGATGTTTCACCCGAACCAAGACTAAAACCAAAGGAAAAATACACTTAGACATACAGCGGTGTGATACGAACTACCTTAAATGACATCTTAAAGAAAAATGTATTGATGTGTATTTGGACATTTCAGTTTGACTCATGTCCCATTCACCAAAATATAGGTTTATGACTTATACTGTAGCCAGCCACCAGGTGGCTATCGAGAAGTTTTGACTTCACTTTTCGGGAGCAGTTATGTCGTCCATCTTTTTATGCAGTCGGTGTTTGTACTTTAAATTTAATACGTGTTAGTTGGTTTAGTTAATTTATTGGTCCTGGTCTTTTTGTGTGATTTCTTGACAGTGTAAAAATATAGAATATCACCAGATTTATCCTCGTAGAAAACGAATGACTTCATAAATTATATTGTTTCATCTTCGCTTATTCTCCCCCCAACATTGCTTTTTAAAACTGTGATCTACACATTTTGTATTCATGTAGGTAGAAAAAATAACAGAAACACTAGACTTAGGAATTGATTGCCCGCTCTACCTGCAGATCTCTTCACAAGAGATATTTTTAGGGCACACACAGTAGGTAGGATAGCCACCCACAGATCTTCATTGATGTACAGATCAGGGGGCTGCAGGGGCGGTTCCAAAAGCTCCAGCTTGTGGATTTTGAAGTCAGCTTTGGATCATTGTTCTGTGGTAGACGCCAGCCTGTTTTCAGTTTCACTCTCCTGACTGACTGTAGCACCTTAGCATCTTGAATTATCTGGTATTAAGTTTAACCCTCTCTTCTCTCTCCCTGTGTTATGAATGTGTGCATGTGTGTTTATAGTCTGGTTTAGAGTGGTTCAGACAGGTTTGTGAAGACCAGGTGAAGAACAGCCACGAGGAACCATAAGGTCCCGGGTTCAGGTTGCGGTGCTGGTGATTCCTCTCTGACCTTTGACCTTCGTACGGACCTTTGAGAAACCTTCAGAAACTTCGTTATCATGGCCTGCACCTGCAAGAGATCCACGCCCCTATTAAGACCTCTGAGCATCTCTAAGGTAACCAGAGACCATCACCTCCAACAACCTGCTCCACTATTGGGCCAAACCCCCTCACCCAACCCTCCAATCAGGATGTGAACTACTGACATGTAACCTTTCTCCCTCTCCTAACTGTCTACTGATCCTCCATCCCCTGCTTTCCTCCCAATGGACCACACTGTTGTCTTTTCATTACGTCCCATTCTCTCGAAGTAAAGACAATTTGTGTCCAGCTGCACATATGTAAATTAGTGATTAACTTTCAAGCTGTTGGCACCTCCTGGCTTTAGCTTCACACTCACACACTAAACATATTTCAGAAAACTGTTGAACTGTGGCAACTACTTCCCTCTTCCTCCATGTGCCTGCTCTGATTGCTTGTCAACTTCCTGCTCACCTGTGATCATACATTTTGCACTTCCTGTATGACCATTTCACTTCCCTTCTTCTGTACTTTTTCTCCCACTATAGTTCCCCTCGGCAACTCAGAGGACAAAATACATGTCATCAGTTTACATATCCTCGTGCCCTCCATGCCTACCTTTCTTGCAATTTTGTTTCCTCCCCATGATGCCCTCTGTTACCTCTCTCTGCCTCTCTCTCCTCCTGTCTCCCTGCAGCATCTTACACACTGTGCAGTGTATCTGTAAATAGAGATTGACGCATGTTTTCTCAAACAGAATATCAGAGTATTTCATTATGAAGAGATATTATATGTATATGAAGTTAGATATCATATCCAGTATTGGGTTTATGCACCACTGTATTATTATCATGTAACTCTACTTTACACTGGGAACTTGTGAGCAGTATACATGGACAGTACTGTTTGCAGCATTTATGTTTTTATGTTATTGGGCCAAGTTGATGTGGATTACAATATGGACAAACATGTTTATGTTTTAAAAGTCTGTTTTATCTTTAAGTTCATAGATTTATTAAGAAAAGAGACAGATGCAACCTGAAATGATCTGAGCAATTGTTTTTCTATTTCATTGCATTTAAATCATTTGTACTGTTAAAAAATAAATGTCCACTCTTAATTCTCAATGGCATATTCAGTATTGAACTGTTAAATGACCGTGTGTAACACCAAAGGACTCAAGTTGTAACTAGAAATGTTCTGATACCATTTTTCATTCCCGGTACTGAATCCGCCAGCTGGACTTTGTGAATTGGCCAATACTGACAACAGTTCTGATACCAGCGCATTTAAAAACCAAATTAAATGAATGCAGGCGTATAGCGCTGCAAATAGCAATTGTACACTCCGAGTTAGACGTCTCTGATGTTTTCATGAGAAGTGTCAAAACATTTATAGAATATGGTGGGCCACCAAAGTCTATATAATTAATGGGAAACACTGAATGCATAACAATTCTTTTCTTAAGATAGCTGTTAAAGTGCAGCCTCACTTTATATAAAATAAATGACGTTTTTTAGGTAAAACCACCCCTCAAACTTAAGTCTTGCATATGGTACACGTCACCATTTTACTTGTGGGCCTTTCCAGTGTGGAATACTGCCAACATTTTATATCGCTCTGGCTGCACTAATGGAAATCATATCTTCTTTTCCACTCTATTAAAGTACTTACCAGTTGCAGTAAAGTGTAACTGTTGTTTTGGGGCCGTAAAGAAGTAATAATTTCTGGGAAAAGGAAATTATAATTTTATATGGGTAATATTATTATACTTTATAGACTTGGTTTCAGACTGGTTCATAGATTTTTTTTTCTCACTGATTCTCAACAGTACCGGAGACACTTCCGATCCTGGTGTCGGTATCAGGACATTCCTACTTTTGACTAATGACTGGTCTACTACAATGACACAGTAAATGTTGCCTGTTTACATGGATGCATGAGTGGTTGCTGCTAGCTGTCAGTAAATAGTTACTGAATGGTTTTAGCAGAGGTGTGAATTTACCTGATGTGTGCTTAAATATTATTTGTCTCCAAAGATACTTTGTCTCATATTTTAAACTTAAAAATTGTTTTAACAACACAAAACTCTCAACAAGAAATATGTGTCTTTTTCATAACTGTATCCATGGGTTACATATATTTATGTGTTTCCCCCCCCACCCCCAAAAAAGGCATTTTACTTTTAATTGAGGTTCACTTAAAACAGTAAAAGCATATGTTTGACAGCAGGTTGCTGCCTTATGTTTATGTCATCAAGTCCATTGTCTAAATTCACGTATGTACGTTTTTCTCGTCATTATAAATATCATGGATTTTTAATTTATTGTGTATGATAAAATCATATGTTTTTAAAATAAAAAGACTATAAATAAAGCATTTTCTTTGAAAGGCAGATTTTCCTTGAATTCTTGGACCCAACAAAAAGGAAAAACTTCTGTAAAGACTCTTTTACAATTCTAATGGACTGAATACAGGATGCAGTAGCGGTTGACATTAGTAGATTAACACAAATTAATCATCATGTGTATTTAATGTATGATTTTGTGCAGTGAGCCACATTTGTGAAGATGCTCTCTTACATTATTGATGCTAAACGTTCTTCAAAGAGATTTAATCCAAGGAGTTAAGAATTTAGCAGACTGAGAGAAAATGTATTTATTAAAAGCTTTGCATCACAACATAATTTGACCTCAACAGTTGTCATCTACATAATTTTCTTTATGTACATAAAGTATGTTTAAAACCTAAAACAAGAACAGAAAGGGCATTATGGGGGTAAACAATATTGTAGTTGCCATTCGGTTATATTAGAAATTAGATAAAACCAGACTGTTCACTGGACTTCTGGCGTCTGATATCATCTATTCAATCGATTCTTCTACATGACATCTGATTCGACTCTCTGCAGTAGGACAATCATTTGGTATGACCTATTTATGAATGTATGACAATGTCCTGCTTGAAAGGAATAGTCATGCTTTGTGGATAACCGAGTAAACCCTGAAAAATAAGGCAAGTATCTTCTAACCTGGATTAAAATCCCTCTACAGTATAAACAGAATTTTAACTATAAAGTTTGGTCTAATTAACAAACTAATGAAGCAAACTAGGTATTTACTACCCTATTTCACAGATTGTCAATGTGCACGTCTGAAAACCACACTGGCTCGTATGCAGTTCTTTAAAAGAATATTGCACGAAAATTCACGTCTCATCTATACTATAGCAAAACAAAGAAATTAAATGAATACAAAGCAAAACAGGTTGTGTAATACTGAACTCAGAGCTGCAACAACAAAACAAAAAAATATTACATTTCTTAATGTGAAGCACAGGCCACTAGTACTCTCCTTTCCTTTTCCTCTCATTCTCTCTGTGCAACAGTCCGATCAGAACATCAATAACTATATGTAAATTGAAAAAAAAATGTGTATTTTTGGCACAGAGCAGATTTGATCACGGTTTGTGGGATCTGATTTCTCATCGTCTCAACATTCACGAAAAGATCTGATCTGTTACACAAAGGGTTCAAGTGCTGTTTAGTCTTCTCATGTACATACAAATAACATTTATCTTCATCACTTTCACATTAACATTTGCAGAGATTTAAGACATAACATGAAAACCTAAAGCTCGTTCAGAAAATGTACAAATGTTATTTAAGAAAGGTGACTAATTGTCAAAGTGCTGTTTGGTTTGGTCATGCTTTAGCTAGCATTAGTAACGTGCCCATGTCATTTCTTTTATATTTATAATAGCAGTTCTAATATGAGGTCATTCAGACTTTGGCTTTACATCCAACTTTGTATTGATTCGACTCTGGCTCTGAATCCTATTCACTAACAATTAGAATTAGATCATTTATCTTATCTGTATCTATAATTTAGTTCATTATTCTGTGTTGAAAAGAACCCAAATAAGCTGTAAGAAGGACCAGTATCCACAACACCACACACACTGTTCAGAGCCGTCCCAGTGGCTTTAAAAGTCACAGCTCTTCAGGCCGTGTTAGCACCAGTTTGTTAGATTACACACACAACAACACATGAGAAAGACACACGTGTTGTCAGCAAACTATTTTAAAAGTATTTATCACACAACCCAGTATCAGAGAGGTGTACAATCTATCAAGTGGTTAAAGACCAATCAACTGTTACACAACAGATAAATCTATAGGTCTTCAGCATTAAAGGGGACATATTCTGCCCAGTTTACCACAAGTTGATATGGTTCCTTAGGGTCTAAATGAAATATCTGTAACATATTTTGGTCAAAATACCACAAGGATAATTTAAAACAGCACCCTTTTTGCCCTGTCACACAAGGCCATGTAAGACAAACCATAACAATTCGGGGGAGTTGTTTTTTTCCAGAGTGTTTGGGTCGGTAGACACGCCAGATACCCAAATTAACGTGTAGAAGCACTACAAAAGTGGAATTTTCATAATATGTCCCCTTTAAGTGATGTGAAGACCATAAAACCTTTAAAACAGACATATCTCAGTATGTCAACCAACCTACTGCTCAGCACACACGATGATTGATTAAACCTTCTAGATGAGTGCCGCAAAATATTTTGGAATGCCAACTTTTGTTCTAGTGTGTTTGACTTTGTTTACATGCATACACACTATGTCCCGTATCATACAACCCCGATGTTCCCATTTGATCTCCTTTTAAAGAAAGCTAATCTCTGAATCTATTCACACATTGTGCCTTCACTACCTCTATGTGAGACCACAACAGACATGATATCCATGTATAAAGTATTCGTTTATAGGGACTGCAGTGAAGTATGGCTGTAAATATCTATTTGCATGTATGTTCTGTCTCATCTAAATACCCGTTGACACATTCTTATCTATACATCATCTGTAAGATGTTTCTAGATGTAGATATTAAATTGATTCACAGATGGATCGATAGACACTCATGGTCTAAAAAGCCACACTGTGAAATTCAATGTTCCAGTTCTTTCTGTTTACATGATGAATGTCGGAGTGATGCACATTCAGAAGCCTTTGTACGACTCAATGCTCTATTCTACAGTAGCGTGTACTCAGACCTCAGCGATGATAGGCAATAATGGCTTCACTTTCTTTTTTGTCCCGAATCATCTTGTCTTACACATGTCTGCAGTGAGTGTGTGTGTGTGTGTGTGTGTGTGTGTGTGTGTGTGTGTGTGTGTGTGTGTGTGTGTGTGTGTGTGTGTGTGTGTGTGTGTGTGTGCGTGTGTGTCTGTGTCTGTCCTATTGTGAGCGAGCAGAGAAGCAGCGCATGTACTCAGTGAGCCAGGGGTTGAACTCGGGTTGAACCACCTTCCTGGGCTTGTCCAGCTCGACAGACTTGGCTTTCCGGCGCTCAGCTCTGTGGGTCTGGACCTGACGCTCCACCTCCCGCCTGGTCTTAGCGCGTAGAGCCGACTCGTGGATCTACCAGCAAAATATAATACACATTTCAGTTTCTGTGGTGTTCAGTCACATCATACATTGTCACACAGAGGTATTGAGTACAACAGGACAGAACGTTACCTCAGTTGTTGAAGCTGTAGGGCCGACGTTGTGCGTCTTCATGGCCCCGATGTCTGCATGCTTCTCTCCAGAAGCGTACAGAGCGAAAGAGTGTCTGCTGCCCTTACTCTCCTCCTTGGGCTGCCGTGATGGTGCAGGTCCGACGCGATGGGAGAGCCAAGCTTGTTTTGAGGATTTGGGAGGTTTACTCTGCTGCGATCTGTGCTGTCCAGCCTCTTTAAAAATAAAAGACTTACATGTTCAGATGTGCCAAAACAGCAGAAACAAAAATGTGTGCAAAGCAGAAATCTGGGGAACTGATAGTATGTACAAACTCGTACTGAAATATACAATTATAAATTGAAATGAGAAAGTGTATCCGGGGTATTAAGTGTTAAATCCTCACACTTTTGTTTTTCACTGTGAGGGATAAAAATAAAACTATGTGTCTCAGATCCTTATTAAAGACAATATGAGCTAGACAAGTTTGAACTTCCTGGGAGGACTTTGAATTTGATTGGTCCTATCTGCCTTAATATCGGTCCAGAGAAATGGTTCTCTCTCCTTCCAAGGTCTAAATATACACACAGTTTGTGTATAGTGTGGTGCTATACTCATCATACTAATGACATATTTGGAACAAAGATATTTTTGTATGCATATTACTCACAGAATTATGTAAATTAGTCAAAACCTGAGACTTTTTTATACTAAATAATGGGTTTGCAGTTTAGTTCCCCGTATGTTTGAGACATAGCTCATGAATGTTGTCTTGATTATTTAATTCCAACTAACAAACTATTTCCTGTTGCTTTCATGTGTACCTGTGCATATTTTGGTAGGTAAAACATGGTTCCTTTATTTTTTACTACATTCACTGGAAGTTTGACAGAAGCTTTACATTAGTTTGCATATAAATAAAGTAAGATACTGTTTATACTGACTGAATGAAGATAATTATCCTTTTGCATTTTTTCTCCAAAAGGGGGAGCCAATGTCACATTATGTTTCCCAGTCACACATTGATGGTAGTTACAGGTCTCCACCTCTATTAGTTACCATACAGCAGCAGAAAAAAACCCAACAACACTAATGAAACCGCATAAACTCCACTAGATCCAGATTTTTCATCCGGATCTGAACTAAATTGCATAAACCTTAGTACCCCCCTAATATGTCACAAGTCTCTGAGAAATCAATGTTGAAAAATGCAATGTTAAAGCAATGAAAAATATATTTTCTGAGTTTGTCACACCACAGAGTAATGTGTTATCAACAACACAAGCAAATTTGAATACTTAAAAATTGGCAAGTATATAAAAATAAGGTTCAAAATCACGAGTAAATCAGCACTCCTCTGCTGCTGTCACACAGCTCACACTCACACAGACAGAACCAGGGACTGCAGTTCTTTTCACATGTTTTCAATAATCACTTACTGGTGACACGTACAGCATGTTAAGAGACAAATGAATTTGCTTCACATGATCTTTAAAGAAAGAGACAAATAATTTCTGGATCACACCACAACTTAATTGGTTCTTCCGTAACCCATACTGCATCCTTCCATCAAGTTTCCTGGTATCCTGTCTGGTAGTTTTTGCATAATCCTGCTTACTAACAAAAAATTGCAGATGATAACATAACTCACCCATCAGGCATATATGATATCCTCAGAATTACCTTGGTCTTGCACTCTGTGGGAAACTGGTAACTGTTTACTGCCTCTGCTGCTGGCTCTCTGCTCCTCCCTCTCCTCCTCTGGTACTCTCGTCTGTTTGACAACATCAAGCAGGGAGCCTGAAGAGAGAGACACATATTGAAGAGCTACATACAAACACATCAATATTTTAATACAGTCATATTTAAAACTCAGAGGTACCTCCATTTTCCTGCTCCTGAATGTCAAGTCTGGGTACAGGCCCTGCAGGGCTGGCGTGCAGCTCCAGCTGTTTGTCCGTCCTCGCCCCCTGACACTCCTCCAGCTCGACCTCCATCCCGGCCCTGATGGTTTCATCCTGTACCTGGTTTTTATTGGGAGGAGGGGGAGGACTTCTTCCAGCTGAGTCTGAATCACTGTCTGAGCCGCTCCAGAACCAGGGGTTGTGTGTTTGCTCCAGCAGCCGGCGTGTCAGCCTGTACTTCACCATCTCCTCATAACACTTGGTGTAGGTCTCCCATTTGGGGTCTTTGAATTTCTTCATGTACTCCGAGCGTATCCTCTTGGTCACCATCTTCGAAACTCTTTGATCTGTGAACCAATAAAGCTTTAAAAAAACATTCATAACAGGCCTGTATGGTATAGGCTATGTAACGAGAGGGTTCGAGATGTGGTGGTTGGATCAGTGAAAGAGAATAAACAGCAGGACTAAGACGTATATCTTTTTTAAGCAACACTTAACTGTTATCCACCTTCAGCAGCGTCACAACCCAGTTCCTGGTTACAATATGTGTGTGAACTAACCAGTCAGAAGTAAGACTTAGTTCTGTATCTGCAGATATGTCGATATTGATTATTGTTATTCATTTTTAGGGCCATGCTGATGAAACTTCTATCTATACATTTTTTCAATGTCAAAGAACAACACAATTCTGTTCTAGCTCTCTGTTTAACTCTAAAATATGTAATTTGTTATTATGACAATGTGAGGGACAAGTTGCTAAACAATGTCATTGTATTTATTTTATTTATTTATATTTGTTTATAAACAAAAATGTTAGCCTTTTTTGATTAAATTTAACTTTGTGTCTCTTACAAACAATACAAATCCATTTGTTTTTGAAACATTAAAGAAATAACGAAGCCCCCTGACATGTGTTTATCTAATTTCTTATTTAAGAATTTAGACACATTTACAGTATTTCACAAGCCACACAGTTTTTATGTATTTTTATTTTTTACATTTATAATTTACCTCGTTATTGCCAGCTGTCTAATATTGTGTTTGTACGTAATGAGTACAATTTCTATGTATTGCTTTATTCACAACCTTTATGTAAATATTCTTTAACATTTAAATTTCATTTATTTATTACATTTATAATTCTTCAATCATAGTTTTATTTGTTTGTTTATCTACATTTATAGTTCCCCTTGTTCTTTTGCATTGTTTATCTTGTATATCCAACTCTCTTGTGCATTGGTTTGTACTTTACATAATATGTACAGTTTGTATATATTTATTTGTATACTTTCATGACTGTATTTATTCATTTACATTCATAACTTGGTATATAATATATACAAGGTACATACTTATATATCCAGTTTGCTTGAATTGTATTTTGTACTGGTTTGTACCTCATGTAACATGTACAGTTTGTATGTATTTATTTTTTTGCGTTTATAATGGTAGTTATTTGTTTACATTTATGAGTCTATTTAAATGTTCCTTGTTATTACCAGCTCTCTTGTGTACAGGTTTGTACCCAACATAATATGTGTAATTTGTTAGTTGTAAACTGTGTGAACACACAATTTTAAATATTTTCACTGTGAACGTTGTGAATGTTTTTCTAAAGAAGTAACGTACTTCACCGCTATGGGGTGCCGTTTGTCAAGCAGCTCACGCTGAAAATAACAGCAACATTTTGTGACATTTAGCTTCAAACCATGTTTAAAAAACTGGTGTGAATTTTTGAGAGTCACTTTTTTGCACATTTACAACAATATTTGTCAACTTAGAGATATTTGAAATATTTAAATCCATATGTTAAATGTTACACTTAAATGTTAAATGTTAAATCTAAATGCTAATTCTAAATCTAAATGTTAAATTTAAATCTAAATGTTAAATTTAAATATAAATGTTAAATATAAATTTAAATGTTAAATTTAAATTTAAATATAAATGTTAAATCTAAATGTTAAATTTAAATCTAATTGTTAAATTTAAATATAAATGTTAAATCTGAATCTAAATATAAATGTTAAATCTAAATGTTAAATCTAAATATAAATGTTAAATCTAAATTTAAATCTAAATGTTTAATCTAAATGTTAAATTTAAATCTAAATGTTATATTTAAATCTAAATGTTAAATCTAAATATAAATATAAATGTTAAATCTAAATGTTTCAGGTGAAACTAAATATTTAGCTAATATGCAAATTCAAATGCCGGTTACAGGAAGTAGTAACAAAATAAAAGCTCGAGGAAGTCAGAGTGTGTTTATTACGGAGCCCCCCAGGGGACACGGGGGGGAATGAGGACAGCAAAATGACTTTTGTGAGATCCCGAGAAAGTTTAGGACAATGTACATCCGGGTATCTCATAATAATGACATATTAAGTCATTATTATGAGATACGGGTTGTGGGCAGGGCGCCACAGAGCAGGGAAGCGGAGGCTGAGCGGCTGCGGGGACAGTCGCCATACTCGCGGAAGTGGGCGACTGTGCATCGATACAGAGACATAACAGGATCGATCCATGTTTTCTGCTCCGTTCATTGTCTTAGCGAAGTCCTGTGTGTGTCTGTGTCTGCTTCCGCCTCACGTCCCTCTGTCCCCCGCTCACTTTACACTTTAACAATAAACACCAGCGCTGATCACAAGTTATTAGGACACCTGCAGGACTGATGTTATGATCTCATACTATCTCATAATAATGAGATACTGACTGCAGGGTCTGTCATGGGAGACTGTGTGTGTGTGTGGGGGGGGGGGGGCTGTGTGCGTGTGTGTGTGTGTGTGTTGGGGGGGGTGTATGCTTGTCTCTGTTCCTCTTCACTAAAACTGATAATCACATGTATTTTTTAGTTATTATCCGATGATGACCGATCATGACTTCGGATCGCTCCGTCACTTTAACGCTGTCAGTCCTGACTGTGCGCGTCACGTTCTGCTCGTGTTGTGTGGAGCGGGGACTACGTGCACACGGTGTTTAAACATGTGTTTCATGAGCTCAAACAAACACAAAGTAAACATCAGTCCTGTACGTGTCCTAATAACTTGTGATCAGCGCTGGTGTTTATTGTTAAAGTGTAAAGCGAGCGCGGGACAGAGGGAAGTGAGGCGGAAGCAGACTCCGGCCAACACAGGGCGACCGGACTTTTAATGAGCGAATTTGCATATTAGCTAAATATTTACTTTCACCCGAAACATTTAGATTTAACATTTATATTTATATTTATATTTAACATTTAGATTTAGATTTAGATTTAAATTTAACATTTACATTTAAATTTAACATTTAGATTAAACATTTAGATTTAAATTTAGATTTAACATTTATATTTAGATTTAACATTTAGATTTAACATTTATATTTAGATTCAGATTTAACATTTAGATTTAAATTTAACAATTAGATTTAAATTTAACATTTATATTTAACATTTAAATTTAAATTTAAATTTAACATTTATATTTATATTTAACATTTAGATTTAAATGTAACATTTAGATTTAAATTTAACATTTAGATTTAGCATTTAGATTTAACATTTAACATTTAAGTGTTACATTTAACATTTGGATTTAAATATTTAAAATATCTCCAAGTTGACAAATATTGTTGTAAATGTGCAAAAAAGTGACTCTCAAAAATTCACACCAGTTTTTTAAACATGGTTTGAAGCTAAATGTGACAAAATGTTGCTGTTATTTTCAGCGTGAGCTGCTTGACAAACGGCACCCCATACACCGCTGAGCCGCACACGCACACATTTAAACCATTTAAACAATAACGTGGAAGCAGTTTTAACCAATGACAGCGCAGCTATATCAGAGCCCGCCTCCCTTCTTCCGGGGAGGCGTCTCCTCTGGGGGCTGCAGATAAAAGATGCAACACTCAGTTTGGAATAAACACGATCTCCTCATCAGTGACATTAAACTGTGTTTTATTGTAAAAACTCCTCTGGCTCTGAAGTTCATCGAGCGTTACTGCGCTGGCAGCGACAACCTCCTGAACGTGATGACGCAGTAGTCCCCTCCCGCTGTGATAGGCTGCTGCGACCTGCGACTGTAGAAGCCTACAAATTAAATGTCAGTGTCTGTAAACACTGCAGCTTTTATTATAACAATCCACAGCGTCTTCACTCATTAACACCAACAAGCTGGTTCACCCCCGCGGTTTAAAAACGAGATGGCATTAAATCGCCATTTTGTTTTATATCATACGAGCTAATTACAGTTTGACACAACCCCAGTGTTGAATCATCTGTGGTTGCACATCACCTCGTCATGTTATCAGTAGATATAGATGTTAACCATCAGATGACATGGAGGACGGCTGAGAATCGCCTGTTTGTGTCCGTGTCTCTCAAACGTTAGATCGCGTTGAGGACAGATCGCCTGTGGACAGACAGCTCATGAGACATTCAGGGACATTCGGGCTGCTGCTGCTGCTGCATGAGGCTAATTTAGTGTCCGGTAAATATACTCACACAGGAGAGTCGGGTTTCACGGAAGAGGAGCGGAACAGATGGCCGTCCACGGTGCTGCTGGAATCACAACACACGCACCATACACGCACACGCACAGTACGAAGCCCCGCCCACCCCAAGACGCTTTTAAAAAGCCACACACATACTCTGCCTGCAACAGGTGGCCCGGGGCCTGGACGTCAGAAATGCAGTCAGGGCTGATGGTGACTTCCATCAGAGGGAGAATGGGCTTAATAAAACAGATGAGTTCATTGTGTTTAGACTGATTCATTCTCAGGATCAATACACACGATGGTTGCATGTATTGCTCAGGCTTCAGAAACAGTGGGCCCCCCCTCACACGAAACTGGGAGAAAGTTGCCCCCTTCTTCTCTCTTAATTTACTTGCTTAGGTTTTGCTCAATTCCTGGATGGTTCCATAATTACGCAATTTGATCCAACGGAGGAATTGAGTCGAGAAAGCCTAATACTCCTGTTTGACATATTTTCTCAGTAAAGCAAATACCTCCACCAAGGCCCAACAGTCCCCTTAAATTCAATTAAACCCCCCCATCAAGACCCATGAACAATTCCCTGGGAAATCAGTGAAAATTTTGAAATGTTAAAGAAAGTGAAATAAAAGAATCCAGTCTCTGAACTCCTGATCCAGAGCCACACCAAAATGTCATGGGCTCTTCCGCGATCCATTCCTCATCCAGTTTTTTTTCTGGGAGCAATCCTGCTAATTAACAAACAAGTGCAGATGAAAACATAACCTCCTTGGTTTTACTAAATATTTCTGCTCTAATTTCTGTATAAGGGGAAATAGTGCATCTCCCAGAAACTAGTGTCTGTCTAAACTATCTGTACTTGTTATATGTGATGTCTTCTGGTAGTTTATTTGTTGTAACAGGTGTCATATGCAATCTCTTCCATATGAGGTTCCCCTGAAACAGGTTGGAGCCCCCGGGAGAGGCCTGCATTACGCTCTGATGCTGTAATTGGTGCACTTGTGTCTCCAAAATGTTCCACTTGTACCTGCAGCCTGTGGTGGTTAATCATAGGCCCCTCAATAGATCACTGAGGTGATGTGGGATAATGTGGACCCGCCTGCAGACGCACACCCCTTTGTGCTTTTAACCTACACCCTGATAGGTGAGCTTCTCTGCATATAAGGCAGGGGCTGAATGCGGAGATGACACTCCCTGTACAAGGTCTGGATTTTGTCTAAAGATGGTCTGGGGGGAGGACGGGGCTGCAGGGCAGGAAGCTCAACAGGATTCAGAGCCGGGTGTCAGGTGTCCCTGCTACTGATCCTGTGGGTCTAAAGAGGAGCTGCATGCTGCTGCTGCCTCGGCACATTCCTGGCAAGTCAAACTCCCGACTGTCGGAGCTTGAAGGCGTCGCTGTCCAGCAATGCTGTCACCTGGTAGCCCTCCCCCCCAGTTGCCAGCAGGGGCTGGTGGGACAGTGAGAGACCCCCACCACCACCACTATCTGTCACTCTATCCTGGGTGCCGTGCCAACACCTCTGTCGACCTCGGCTCATGGGTTCATGTTGCAGTGGTGTGTGTCATGCAGTAGGTGAGCTTGTTGCTGAGTCAGTTAAGTCTTGGCTGAGATTCATTAATTTGATTATTTCAGTGAACATTTTTTTCCCCTTTTGTTCTTGTGCTGAATATACCATTTAAATATTTGATTGTATTTGCATCTATATATTCAATTTTAAATGTCACTATTTAAATACCAGTTATCATGCAGATAACAGTAATTGTAAATTTCACCAAAGCTTTTGTTTTTCATTATCTTCCCTCTAATAGTAAAACAAGGCCAAGGTCTAAAATACCAAATGCTGGACTTTAATAAATATCAATATGTATATACACTTACATTCACATGTGTTGGGCAACATGTTGTTATTTTTTTTTATTAAAGTTGTTTTTGGTTGGATGCATGGTTCAGTGGTTGGTTTTTCACAGCCTTTCTCCGTGCAACACAGACAACATACAGTTACAAAATATGCACATTTTATAAGAATAAAACATGCATATGAATGTCAACAGCGCAGACTGACAGTCCATTGACAGCAGAGTGTTGCTGTGTCGCAAAGGGTGATCGTCCACCCGGCTCGATCCCCTGGTAGATGGTGGTGATAGTGGTGGAGAAAGCGGAGAAGCTGGATAAGGGGAGGGAGGATTTAGAAGCACTTCCTGTGGACGATGCTGGGGCCTGCCTCGTCGTACTCCTGCTTGGAGATCCACATCTGCTGGAAGGTGGACAGGGAAGCCAGGATGGAGCCACCGATCCAGACGGAGTATTTCCTCTCTGGGGGAGCAATGATCTGAAGGAGGAGAAGGAGGAGGAGAGAGGGAATTAGTGATTGCATCTTCTGGTGCGTAATTCTCAATTTGCGTAAAACATAAAAAGCGTAAAAAAATCAGCTTGGGTATAAACTAGTTGTTGTTCTCATAGTTTGGTTTAAGTACCTTGATCTTCATGGTGCTGGGGGCCAGAGCAGTGATTTCCTTCTGCATACGGTCAGCAATACCAGGGTACATGGTGGTACCACCGGAGAGCACATTGTTGGCGTACAGATCCTTACGGATGTCAATGTCGCACTTCATGATGCTGTTGTAGGCGGTCTCATGGATACCGGCAGACTCCATTCCTAGTGAGGTGAGAGGGACAAGTGTTCAGAGAGCGGCAGGTGCTGGCATCGAGCTGCATATTGATATTCTTTGACAGATTTAGAAGATTAAAATGGTTGTCTTAAGTACCGATGAATGAGGGCTGGAAGAGGGTCTCGGGACAACGGAACCTCTCGTTTCCGATGGTGATGACCTGACCGTCGGGAAGCTCGTAGCTCTTCTCCAGGGAGGAGGAGGAGGCAGCGGTGGCCATCTCGTTCTCGAAGTCCAGAGCCACGTAGCAAAGCTTCTCCTTGATGTCGCGCACGATCTCACGCTCAGCTGTAGGGGGGCAAGTGGAGGAACCATGACTCAGAGTCGAGGAGCCACAACGTGTGCTTAATGATAACACGATTTAATGTGCCGAACAGTAATCTTAGTTACAGAAATGTCTGAAGTTGATAAATAACTCGTTAACAACTACATATTATTTAGATTATCATAATTCGTCGGGCCCAGTGCGCACACAGGCCACATAAATTGGGTCCATTGTGAAATAATTTCCCTGCATCTCTTTGCACGGCCGCCTTAACGTGGTGCATACATCTGTCAATATTTAATGTTAATGTCCGTTTTAGCTTAGCTATTATAACAAAACTGCTGGTAAAATAATAATTTATAATATGTAGTTGCTACCTCGGGGGGAAATAAATCGTGTTGTTTAAAGTGAAAGTCTGGAAAGAGCAAATGTTTCGTTTCTTCCTTTTCGGATGTGTTGCTTTTGGAGTTTAGGCGGAGTTCCTTACCGGTGGTCACGAAAGAGTAGCCACGCTCGGTCAGGATCTTCATCAGGTAATCGGTCAGGTCGCGACCAGCCAGGTCCAGACGCATGATGGCGTGGGGCAGGGCGTAACCCTCATAGACTGGGACGTTGTGGGTCACACCATCACCAGCATCCAGCACAATACCTGAAGAGAGGCAAGGAGGGAGTTCGATTAAGATCGACAGGCGACACGATGTTTTGTAAATAAATCTGGGGCTATAGCGGGTGTATGAATGATAATGTACATGTACACTCAGATGTATGTATCGATAAGTGCCATAAACTGGCATAAGAAGACCCAGAAAGGCCGAGAGGCTGTGCGTAAAAGTTGTGCGTAAAATGTCATCAGTGGAGAAAAATATCCCATAAATAGTGGAGTTATGTGTTGTGTAATTGTTTAAGTCAATTGTATGTCATCCTGTTATAGAGGAGACTGATTCGATGTGTTATGTCTGAGTGGCAGCTGTTTTTCGTTGTTAATCTTACCGGTGGTACGGCCGGAAGCGTACAGGGACAGCACAGCCTGGATGGCCACATACATGGCGGGGACGTTGAAGGTCTCAAACATGATCTGGGTCATCTTCTCTCTGTTGGCCTTGGGGTTCAGGGGGGCTTCTGTCAGCAGGGTGGGGTGCTCCTCGGGTGCCACTCTCAGCTCGTTGTAGAAGGTGTGGTGCCAGATCTTCTCCATGTCGTCCCAGTTGGTGATGATACCGTGCTCAATGGGGTACTTCAGAGTCAGGATACCTCTCTTGCTCTGAGCCTCGTCGCCGACGTAGGAGTCCTTCTGACCCATACCGACCATGACACCCTGAAGGGGAGAGAGAGAGCGAGGTGGAGGAAAGGTCAGTCGTGGACGTCAAATACTCAATACAGAAATATTATCTCTTCTGGTCAGATTAAAGGGTTTGGAGATGCGTGGTGAACATTCCGTAAATGTGCCAAGTTACAGCACGCGTCACAGAGACAGACAGAGAACAATTGTGTGACTGACAAATTGTCTGTGACTAATTTAGGCTCTAAGTAGCAAAGGCCACATAGCAGCAGGAGCCAGAATTACATGGCTGAAGATTTATTATTCCACCACTGTTGTCACCTGTAGCTAATAATAGCACCAAAACTTTACAAAGCCTACAGCGATGACATCCCAGTTCAATACTTTAATCGCACAGGATAAATCTGCCTGAATATAGAACAACTGACCAAATTAATATTTGATTTATTATTGTAAAATGAGACCAAATCGAATTTTATTTATCTATAGGTTATTGTTTTTATATTTAGAGTAATTGTGAATTTATTTTTGTATTACATATTTATTATTGCCAATGAGCCTGTCCTCACACTCTGTCCCTATTGAGACATTTCCTCGCTGTTTACCTGGTGACGGGGGCGGCCGACGATGGAGGGGAACACTGCCCTGGGGGCATCGTCTCCGGCGAACCCAGCCTTCACAAGGCCGGAGCCGTTGTCGCACACAAGGGCGGTAGTTTCTTCGTCGTCACACATGATGGCTTCTGAGAGGAGATGGAGAAAAAAGACTTGAGTTAAATTCACATGGAGATACTGTCGGTGACAAAAATTACTTCCAAATTAAATCTTTGTTTCTTGTGAATGAACACTTGGTTGTTTTTTGAAAACAGACTAAAAAACGAAAAAACCACTGTATCATTTACTGGAGCATGATCAGGTCTGTGCTTTGCGCAAAATGCCTCCACTACGCACCGACACAAGGCCGTTCCTAGAAACCTGTACACATCTACACACTCACATTTAAATATGGAACTAAGCTGGTTTCCTTTAGATAACATATGGTCATGATAAAAATAAATTATTCAAAGACTGTTATTTACATTTTCGTTATTCAATTATTCAAATTCTAATTCAAATAAATCTACAAGCATCATCTTTCTGTTTTTCAATTGGTCTGATTGCGCATTCCAGCATCAGCATCTTTTCAGGATTTAATGTTAACACCTGTGAAGCTGTTGAATCAGACTGATCTACTGTATCTGCTTTATCTATCTATTTATATATCTATCTAAAGTTTCTAGATCTTCAGCTTAGAGCTTCTCCTCTCGTCCCGTCTCCCAGTCCTCAGCCCTGTCCTAGCCTCTCTTCCAGTGGAGCTGCCCCTGGTCAGGTCCTGTCTGACTCCTGCTCCAGTAGATGCCGTAGTGGTGCTCAGGCAAAGGCCCAGTCTGCTATCCCAGTGTCCAAGTGTGGATGAGTGGCTTCAGGAGAGCCGGTCTTTGCAGGGTCTTACCTTAGGGAGTGTGTCTGCGGCTTCGGAGTGAAAGACCCAACCAGTGTTACTGCTGAACCAGCTACGGTCCTATGTTGCAGCTCGTCCACCTTTTATACCCGAGCTCCACCATTCACAAACCTCAGCACTGGCCCCCATCCCGACCCCCTGCCATATTAGGATGCTGACAGGCCGAGGGCGAGGAGTGGGTGGGCGGGGGCGCAGCATGGAGGCGCGCCTCAGGGTGGGAGGACGGGTGCCCTCGTCCACCGGGCATCGGCAGAGGGGGCATGAGGAGTGACGCTGCGCGCTCCCGACGAGGAGAGGGCGCGCGCCATATATGGCACTGTCGCTTTGACCTCCCATCGATCCTCGCGTCCCACCTCGAGGGCCGTACAAGGAGCGGGAGAGCCACTTGGGGTTTCTAGGGGAGACAGTTGCTCCCAAGTTGCAGATTTGCTGCTACTCGGCTCCATCGAGCCTTAAAATGGGAAATTGCTGCTCTCATCTGAACAGATTTAGGACCCAGGACTGACAGGGCACACAGGAGCTGAGCTGCAGCCATTACATGCCAATTAAGAGTTCAATCCTCACAATGGAGATCAGTGCAACATTACATAACATCAGTCCATTAAAGCTGAGCAGTCACATTCTCTGTGTAGATAGTTCATTTCAGTCAAATAAAATCAAGGTGTTCGATTGGTTGATTGCATTAAATGTTGTAACCCGATTATAAGATTAACAAAATATGGATTCATGATTTAAAAAAAGGGTTTTTGCATCTACACCATGTGTGCATTTGGCGTCATAGATGTATGAGATATCATAATAAATCGTAAAGATTAATGGTGTGTGTGCACTGAAGTGTATCACTGCACTTGCACACATATAGTGCTGTATTATTATTCTTTTCTTTTCACATACAGAGTAGTAATTAAAAATCTGCCGCTGTGCAGACCTCATGAGTTCACACAGGTCTGTCAGAAGCCTATTGAATAAATAAGGAGAGAATCACAGAAACAGCCAACAGCTGAAACCTTACCCTCCTCCTCTGCTCTGTCACAGGAGCAGTTGGATTAATTATAACTCTAACGGTGGAGGGGAGCTGCTGTGCATGTGGCTGGACACATGGAGGAAGGAACCCAGTGAATGTACATGTGTCCATGCGCATGTTTGCTGTGTGTTGACACCAGCAGGACAGGGGAAGAGTAGGTTTATAATAAAGTTAAATAAAAGAGAGGGAAAGCGGAGGAATAGACGGAAGTGTGGAGAAAAAGACGGATAAGTGTGATGAGGTAAAGAAAAGCAAGTAAATGTTTGTGAAGTTAAATGAGCAGAAGCACAGAAGTTAAGAATTCTCAAGCTCAATGAAAAATCCATCAAATGGTGCCAAATTGCCCTTACATATCCTTAAGTAAAGCTGGGTTCACAAAGGACCAGGCACATGTTAACATGAACAGTATGGCGTGTCATGACCTGGATTCTCCTTATAGCAGCAACAGAATGCATCACTGTGGATTTCACATGAAGGGTTATGGCATGTTATCTGTCCATGTAAAATACATGGAAAGTCATATTTGGAACTCGTCCTAAATCAGGCTCAGTTACTGTAATTGAGGAGAAATGCTGAGTTGCATTAATGCAAGTCCTGTCGGGTTTCAATACACATCCTGCACCTGAAGTTCAGTTTGTACTGTGTACACTAAAATCTTTGAGTGGTGGTGGGGTTAATTCCTATAGGGTTCATTCATTGATATGTCCATAAAAATATCAGATAATAAGAGGGAGAGAGGGAGGGAGGGAGGGAGGGAGGGATATCTTTGAAGACTTGGGGGACGAGAGTAAATACAGATTGAGAATGGTGTGTGTCAGTGGGAGGGGCGGCAGAGCAAGGTTGAGCTACTTTTATGCACTTGTTGTGAACCATTCTGGATCCGAGGGCCTGTGTGAAACGCCTAAAAGGGGCTGGCAGTTGGCCGGGACCAAGAGAGGGAGGGTAAACGAGGAAGGAGGTGAGGAGAGGTCAGAGGGGCCGAGGGGGAGGAGAGTAGTGAGACTTCTCCCAGAGAGGCTGGGGGGGGGGGGGTGAAGGGCGTGTGCGGCAGGTGGTCGACAACATTAGTTTAGTGTGACCAGGCCAGCTGAAGACTCTGGAGAGAAGAGGGTAGTTCTTGTATCATAGATGTTTTGGTGGCGACAGAGAGAAAATACAAATCCACTGTGATCCTTTCAGCCAGTAGATTTGAAAAGAAGAAGAGGTGGACAGGTGGAGACAAAGGGAGTTTTTTGGGTCAGGGCATAGCAGTTTTTCAGATAGATCATTTTTCAGCCAGCACTATCAGAGAGAACGTCCAGGACTCATGCAGCACAGAGGGTGAGAGGGTCAGGGAAAGTGTAAGAATGGCACAAGCTCGGACATTCATTTTTAAGTGTGGCAGCAACACGTACAGTAGATGTTTTGCATCTGGAAGAGAGAAAAATCAGGATGTAGTTGAGCTGAGATGGTTATCTGATGTGCTGTTGCAGTGAAGAATGACTGAGGATCATGTGGATGTTGTTTTCCCAGGTAAAACTCAGCAAATCGATTGAATATCAGCTGTTTAATCGATTCCTGTTTTCCCTCATCTTTGAAACTGATGTGCTGCTAAATTCTAGTTCCATCCTCAGCGTGCACCGCTGTCTCTCGCTCAGATTGAGGATAAACACATTCCATCCTGTGTGAAGACAAACCAAATTTCTCCAAAAAGCACACATGCATTTTGTCTTAATTTGCAGTAGAAGTCCCTTGGTTTTATAGTAAACACTAGAGGTGGATATTGTTTACATAGGGCAGATAGGCAGAGATGGGAGCATGGTCCCTGATCACTGAGAATCAGTTTTAAAGTTGGCTGCGTCTTATTGTGCTTTCAGGAGCTTAAGATGTTCTCCTCATGTTGCTCTGCATGTTTTTCACCAAACCATGATAATATGGCATTGTTGAGCCGATCCAAACTGCAACATGAATATACAACGATTAAAGTCTTTGTACCCTCATGGTTAAATTAAGTGGAAGTTGTTTTGGATAAAAGCTTCAGCAAAAATATGCAATATGTTATGCAATAATATTTTTGCTCCTATTTCACGAACAAATAAGGCTCCATGTGACGTCTTCAAGTGACAAATGAACATAGAATATTGTGAGGCCAAAGGGGGTGAGAACTTTCCTCTAGTTCCCCAAATAGCCCCGGGTACAGTGAAAAGTGAGGGGAGCTGAAGCACATGGAGCTGGAATTAGAAACACCACGCAGGGCTGGACAGCACCTGGTCAGCTGGGACCAGTCGTCCTCTGCAGGACAGGAGCACAACTGCTGCCTCTGCTGAGCTTAGAGGAATGTGACTGGAGCTGAAGGAGCAAGAGAAGTTAGATCATCATCATACAGATCAAACTGTGTTAGAGAAAACGGTGGAAAGAGATTCATAAACATGACAAAAATGGACACGGAATTCATCAAATATTTGAAGGTTTTATGTCAGAGGGGTTTTATGGTACCACTTTGCATCATGTGCCTGTTCTGTTTGATATCATATGAAGATTAAAAAAATTCTGATTTAAAAACCTGGTCGATGTTTACTTGATGAATCTCTTAACCTGCCCCACATTTATATTTATATTATATATTATATATGATATAAATCAGTAGATCACACTCATGTACTGGATCCAGTGGCAGCTGATTGGACATCGTGCTGGAGAAAAGTTCACTGCAAAGTCAACACAACATGTCGCCGGCTAAATACACACCATTACAACCAGGTTTTATTTAGGTATGAATCACTGAATGAACATTGATCCCAGAAACCAAAGGTGACCAGTGGAACATTTCCTGGGCCTGGCCTTTGTGGTAGTCCAACAGCACCACCTACTGGCAGCCTGACACACTGCATGAAACACAGTTGATGAGAGTTTGAGCGGGATGGGGCCACCGACCCTGTGGCTCCTCTTCTTACCATTTCTATTAGTTTTGTAGGAGAGCGGCGAACGCTTTTTAAGATAAAACTTCATCAAAAGTTCTGAATAAATAAAATAATGTTATTAGTTAGGAACATTCATGTTATATGATGATGGCTTTTGATTCATGCATAATTGATTTGTTTTTTGATTTTGCGACAAGATATTGAACAAGAGCAGCACAGGAACCCAGCAGCCAGCAGGGGGCAGCCTCAGGACGTCACATGGAAACAAGCAGCAGCAGACTGCTTGGATCCTCGGAAATTAGGCAGCAAAGATCCAAGGATTTGTTGTTGTTGTAGATTGGTGCAGTAGTGAACCCTCACCTGGTCTGTGCATGAAGTTGAAGTCCACCTGAGAAGCTAAACTTGAATGAGGCCATCCAGAGGGGGACAGAAAGACGGCTCACCTTCAAAGTAAAAGTTTAGGGACCGGAGGTTTGATTTGATTAATGAGTAATGAGTGAGCCTTACTCCTTGTGCCAGCTGATGGGAACAATGTGTCATTTATTTGACAAAAATATATAAATAAAAAAAAAATCCTGCGCAGTCCGCTTCTGCGCAGGAAGTGCGCAGATCGCTTCTGCGCAGGAGGTTAATTAAAAATAAAATAAAAAAAACAGAAAATAAATGAAAAGTAAATTTTCACCACTTTCTATTTTTCTGAAAATTTTGGTAAGAATTTGAGCATTTTAAAAACCTCAAAAACCCAATTAATTTGCCTGAAAAATAATAATAATAATCCTTACAACTTCACAAGTGCCTCACTGTCAGTGCCTGCCCTAATTAAATTAGGCAGGTTAAAAGAGTTTTCTACGTCCTGCTCCTTGTGTAGATGTATACAATTGTGAAATTCTTTTTAATTGCAAAATGAACAAACTAAACCAAACAAACTAATAAATATTGTTAAACTGCTTAATCAAATTAAGTGACAACTTCTCTAATACAAATCAGACATTAAAATGTAATACTAGTACCACAGAATCTCTTTTTTGAAATATTATTTCAAGAATCAATATTTATTTCTCTTTACATATATGTATAACTTAGCAAACAGAAAATCATAAAAAAATCATGAAGGTCATATTATTTATTACTCAACACATACATAACAATCATACGAGTTTGCTGTCCTGTGTGATTTATAATAATTGATGAATGCAGTGGATTAAAGTTTGGGTTACATAAATGGGTGGAGGAGACACTGGAGACGAAACATAAGAAGTGATGGTAACAGATGATGGTCATGGCATCACTGGAAGTGAGATTTAGTTTATAAATGTTAAGTCAAAACTGTTTGTCTTATTGTTGAAATAACAAGACATACAAATAAAGAGAATAAAACTATTGGAAAACTGCCCATAATAAATCAGCCTTTAAAGAATATGTTAACTGATATACAATCTAAGCACTGTAATAAATTAATATACAAAAACAAGAACCAAAGTATAATGACCATAGTGAGACAATAAAGCGGCTGATAATCAGTGATCAGTGTTGTTTTAATTCCACAAATCGCTGCCCTCAAATTGTGGATAAAAAGTTACATCCACAAAGATTCAAGTTTCGGATCCTAAACAAAGGACGCTTGTTCAACATATACAACACGACAGCAACCAAACATAGCTGGGTTGTTCCTGATGTGCAATTCTAGAAACAACCGAATCTGGACTTACTTTAAGGTCACAGAGCGCAGCTCAAGGCATTTGCATGTGTGGTGTAAACAAGACAAGAAAATCCACTCTCTGAGCGGTAAACTGTTTTTTTTACGAGCCAAATAGTTACTGAGGAGAATCATTACTCCTAAGTCGGACTCTCAGAGCCAGCGATAATATTTAACCGGCTCAAAAGCGCGGAGGCCGACATGTAGGGGGTTTAAGAGCTGTTTGAATAGACTTTAATGAAGGCCAAGTGTACACACGCACACTTTATAAGGGCATGGAGGGGACAACATGTCACAATATAATCAGGTCAGATGACACTCGCATGATCTAATGCTTGTTTCAGCTTTTCCATAATTTAATGTCAAGAGCAAGAAAGTCACAGGTTTTGCTCTTTTTGGAAAAAGATAAAAAGGTGAAGGGATGATGATGACATTTTTCAGGGCTGGCACTTAAATCCAAGGCAAGGAAACTAGACAGTAAGTCCCATGAGACTTTTTGTACTGCTGCTCTTCTTTCCCCCAACAAATGTGCGTACAGTGCATTAATCACGCTATGTCAGACTAGTGTTGTCCTTGACAGCACAGAGTAAAAAATTATGAATATCTGCTTAATTTGTCTTGTTTCCAATTCAAAATGGCAGGAAGAAGCTCTGAGAAGTAAAATCTGTGCTACATAGACACTTGTATCCAACATCCTAGACTGACTGTTTTCCAATTTAGTTATGAAAATCGTAAAAGTGACAACAAATTGAAGTGTCACATCTCATAAAATGAAATAGGTTTGTTTTTTGTTGGTCTGAATAATTACCTGCACCAATGAAGCTCTCGTTGCTGTTTGTCTGTAAACAGGATTACACAAAAAAACTTTTTTGACAGGGTGGGAAATTAAGAACAGGAACCAATTTCTTTAACATGACAGAATATGGCATTAGCCTTGGCGGAGGTTTTTCCCTCTGTGAGTGCCCTTCTAGTTAAACCTGGATTGGAGCTTCTCTTCAAAGCCTCAGTAGTGACAGTGATTTAAATCCATGAGCCTCGAGTTTGAGGAGTGTCCGTCTTCATCCTGTCTCGTTTTCACACTCAGCCTCTCTCCGGGTCTCATTATTTCAGTGTAGAATAAAAATATATTATCAAAAGAAAGTCTCTCTATAACTTCACTGATCCATGTTTCAGTTCTTATGTCTTCACTGTGGATTACCCTGGGTTTCCATTACAACTAGGTCTTTATGTGATGCTACATAGTCATTCCAGTGGTGAAGGGACTCAAAGCATTGAAGAGAATCCCTTTATGTTTCTCAGTGGCTTCCACATCTCCCATCTCTAGTCCTCCTCTGATTTCCTTCAGCGTTTTATCCATCTCTCTCCATTCCAGGAAAAATAATAGAATTTCTTTGTTCCTCTTTCTCCTCCTCCTCCGTCTTCAGGGAGCATTTCATCCCATTGTGGAGCGAGGCCACTGACTTCACCTCCAGATTTCCTCCGCCTCTGATTCCATGTGTCTCTACTCACCGTCCTCTCAGCGCAGAGCTTGTTTCTGTTCCTCCTGCAGAAATGTCTGTTTCTCCATCAGTTTTCTGAACAGCCCTTCCCTATTGCCTAGCAGCTCTGTGTGCTGACCACACTCGGCCACGCGGCGCTGATCTAGCACCGCCACAGCGTTCGCATTCTTGATGGTGGACAGACGGTGAGCGATGATCATGACCGTTCTCCCTATTGATTGGATGAGAGGGGCAGGACATAGAAAGGAATAATAAGTATCATTCATAAAAAACTGCTGATTAAACTGAATGTCAGTTAAGTGGAAGAAATTCAAAAGACAAATAGATGTACCTTCCATCAGGCGCTCCAATGCCTCCTGGACAAGGAACTCATTCTCAGCATCCAGTGCACTGAGGAAAAACATTGTTTAGGGTCTTTTGTTTTTAACATTTGACCTAACATGGGTCTCCAACCATCACAAAGGAAACCAAGAAAATTTAGATGACAAAGACAAAGACAGTGAAGGATTATAAGTAAAGGATATTTGTTAACTGACTGTACTTTAATTGTTTAATTCAATTAGACATGACTCTTACCTGGTAGCCTCGTCTAAAAGAAGGATCTTTGGATTCTGTGGAGAGAAAACACAAATATATAGTTATGCAAAGTAATTCAGGTTCAACAGAAAGGATGAGGATACAAGCAACACAAAGATGCTGTGGTTCTTACCTTGAGCAAAGCTCTGGCTATGGCTATCCTCTGCTTCTGACCACCTGAGACACAACACAGAATGAAACCTCATTTGCACACTTCCCTAAGGGTTTACATGAACCCGACCTGAACCCATAGCTACACTCTAATGTGCACTGTATGGTTAGGCAGAAACAGAAAAACTGCAATGGACAAACATAACACTATAGTTTGTCATATTGAATTGCTGTTTATATTGTGCAATATGTAATATATACCCATTTTATGTGAAGTTTGTAAACATTATTTTCTCAGAGTTTCAGTGGAACAGTTCACCACTCTGACAACAACTGACAAAGTAAATAGTAAAAGACAACTGCAGATACAGTTGAATCAACAGTGTTATGGTAATTCTGTTTGCCTCTCTGCTTGTTCCTCACCTGACAGCAGCACTCCTTTCTCCCCCACTATAGTGTCGAAGCCATCAGGAAAAGCCTGAACGAAATCATAGGCGTTAGCATCTCTGGCTGCTCTGTAGATGTCCTCTGTGGCCACAGCTTTGGGGAAATCTGCACCGTACGCTATATTATCCCTGATTGAGCAAGAGAACAGCACTGGCTCCTGGGAGAGAGGAGGAAGAAGCGGAGGGACAATATGAGAGATGATCTTCACTCAATATGCTAATTCTTTGTTTGGACGGTTGCAGTTAATGTAAATGTTTGACCCGTTTTGTGTGTCTGCCCAGTTTTTGTACTGTGCGATATGTTGTATAGGTCGTTTAACATTCATTTATTTATTACCTGGCTGACAGTTCCAATGTGACGCCTGAGCCAATAGGGATTTAGATCCCTGATGTCATGACCATCTATGGTGATGATACCTGGAAAGGAGAGGGTTTTTTAGGTTTGACATATAGTATGTGTTATGAAAGTTTTCTGGAAGCTGGTGAAAGGAGAACTCAGGCAGCAGCTGATGTCTTATGCAGAAGGTTTCAATGTAGACTTTGAACGAAGGAGACCAGAAGGTGCAACAACATCCAAAGCTCACAGAGTAACATGAGCAATTGTCACCCCCAAGTCTGAAGATATCTCCCACAGCCTCCCCATATATCTCCCTCTACTTGCGTCACCCAATCTAACAGCACATCCATGAATGGCTAGAATTGCTGTCACTCTCTATGTTACATATAGGTGTTCGCATCCTATTGGATAGTTAAGCCTAAAGTATGAATAACTAAATCTCATTGTGTCCTTACGTCTTGTCACTGGTGAACTACGCAAAAGAGTTAAAGTTGGTGGAAGATGAAGTGGGTGTCTTTCTGTCTTTCACATCTGAGTTAGATATGAAAGTTCCTCAACATAGACGCTACAATGCATTGTTGGTTGGCCCTTTATCTTTAACATGGGTACTGCTTAGAGAGAGAAGGGAGTTTCTGTGGAATTTAGAAAGGCACCATTCTCCTATGTGTAATATGCAATAAACATAAATATATAGTGGGATATACAGTAATGTGTGAGGATGCTCAAAAATTCCTCAACAGTACATAGTCCTGAACTTATTCATTTGTCATCATCGGATTTTTAACCATCTAATGACTGAACAGTAGCTGAATGACCTCTTGTTCTCACCTCCATCGGAGTTGTACAGTCTGAGCAGCAGCGAGACCAGGGTCGATTTTCCAGACCCACTGGATCCCACCACTGCCATGATGGTTCCAGCTGGGACCAGCAGACTAAGGTTCTGGAAAATAAGAGCCTCTTTTCGGGTCGGGTATGCAAAAGAGACATCACAGAACTGCAGCTCACCCTTCAGCTGGTCTGCAGGGAGAACTAGACCCTCTGTGGAGGAATGGAGGACAAAGACAAATTAAAATATAATATTTTGATTATTAATTTATAAAATATACAAGCAAATAAGGAGGCAAAAACATGGTTATAAATGAAAGGCAAGATGAGATGTTTGTAATAAGTAAAATCCCCACATTTTTCAAGCAAGCAGTGAATCTTTGAAAGTTGTTGACAGCAAAATACTCATGTGGTTATAGAGTGACGGCTCAGGCGATTAAATTTTCTGTTAGCAGTAATTATTCAAGGAAAATATATTCTAATCAACAATTCTGAAACCGCTTCACACTAAAGATTATCTGCTTTCTGAATACTAAAATAACTCTAATGAAAACAGGGAACTCATTGATGTATTGTGGTAATACTCTCCCGCCTGTATGTGTGTATCTGTGTATGTGTACTGACCGTTGAGAGGAAACTCAGGCTTTCTGTCCAGCAGCTCCCAAAGTCGGGTTCCTGCTCCGAAACCCTTCATCAGCTCAGAGTAGAATGAACTCAGTCCTAAGCATCAATACAGAAAAAAATGCACATTATTATCAATCATAGTTATAGTGCACATGGATGTACACAGTGCAGACAAACAGATTCATATAAGGGGAGAGTGCACATGCATGTTCAGTATGTGTGTTACCTGCGATACTGATGCCCACCCAGAAGGTGTACATGAGGAACGCTGACAGCTCTCCCACAGTCATGTGCTGGCTGGCCATCAGAAGACCTCCTTTGTAGAGCACTGACAGGATCATGAAGTTACCACTGAGACCAGTCTGAAATATCAGAAAGGGAAACATTTTATCAGAACATCTAGACATACGAAATGATAAAAGCTGTGACATATTGAATTGAACACAGACTTCCAAATGATACAGTTTATAAAGCAGCTAAGTCCTTTAAGAGCTTGATTAATCCTGTCATTAAGCTGTTAAATCACTTGATGTAGTTCCCCTCTCCCTGTTTCAAGAGCACAAGTGGGCCAATCTATTCTCTGACCATGTATGGAGGATTGGAAAATGCTTTTTTAATGATGAAACCTCCCAAGCAGAGACACAACAGGTACTGTGGTCATGTAGCAACCCTAACACACAGTGGCAAAATGCAGAAGTCTGTGTGCAACAGCTCATTTGCTAACAATGGATTTGGTTTGCATCGCTGCCACGCACACACAACACACACACTTACCACTCCAAAGAAACCAGCTCGTAGCAAAGCTTCCTTCCTGGCCAGGCTGAGGACCTGGTCTGTCTTCTCTGCGTATGTGCTGACCTCTGACAGCTCTTTACCAAAAGCCCTGACCGTCCGCAGGTTGCTGATGCGCTCCTCCGCCAACTACACATACACACACACACACACACACACATCCAAAATACACATTATTGTTAGAGCTTTATCAACCGGAAATTAGATTACCAACATAGCAAATTAAATCTGTCTACATATGTAATTCAATTAGCACAGGCAGTGAAGCATCTATCAAACAGACACAACTATTGGATGGACAAGAGGGCTTCACTAACCATTAATTCAAACAGCTGTTTTCAAAGAAGAGCTTTATTAAATTCATATACTAAAAAGGAAAAACACTGAATTCATTAACAAAACAACTTTGAAGTCCTATTTTGACACATCTTCCTTGTTTACAACACCTACATCATCAAATAAGGTTTTAAAAATCCCTGTACTAAGAACAAAACCCTAAGCGGTATCTTCAGTCTGTTTGTATTTGTACCTCTGTAGCTTGTGCGAGTGCGTCCTGCGTGCGTTTGGAGATGGTGCGAAGATATCGACCATAGACGACCGCAAGCCCGGCCAGAGGAGGAACAATCATCAACACAAAGCTCGCAAGACTGGGGGAGACATAGAACTGGAAGAGCAGAGGGAAAAACCCAGTGTTAATGGAAACCAAAAGAAGAGGGAGGAGGGGAACAAAAGACGTTCAAACCAAATTACTCAGTCGTTACAGTAATTATTTAAATTCATTTCCTTCAATGTTCACGACACCAGGAAATCATTTTACGTCCTTGTAGGGGAAACAAATTGTCCTCACGCGTGCATCATGTTTATTATCAGCTTTCTGATTATAAACATGATACAAAGGTGTTTATGATACAAACTTACAGGTCAATCTTACTTCCTGAACCTTCAGTTCAAGACTGTATATATCCTAGTTCTTAGTTTGTCTGGGGTGTGGCACTCATTCAACATAATCTTGCATTGATAAGAAGTATTTTTTAAACTGGTTTTCCGACAATCCTTTAGCTCACAAACAATAACATAAATGGAAACTGTCAGCTCACATACAATAGCTCTGAATGGAAATATGCAAACAAAAGATAAGTCTTTGTATGTCCTACAAAGACAGAGAGCCAAAGATGGGTTCGGTTTCTGGTTTTGATTTCTTAACTCTTTTTTCGTTTTGGACTTGGAAAGCAATTTGTGCTTAAACTGGAAAAATGCTTCATAAATAAAATGTATAATTACTTTATCTTTACGATGTGTACTGTATGATGTCTGCACTGCCCACCTGCTGTTTAACGACCGATTGTCAACATCATCGTGCATCATGAGCATATGTATATCATCTAACTCATTCACAATCACAAAACATGTTTTGGATTAGATGTTTTAGATTGACATCACATTTCTATTTATCTTTTTTGATAAAATGAATAGACACGATGTGAGAGATCATTCTTTTGTGGCTAAAAGGATATTGAGCGTGTCCTTTTTTGTAGTAATTGAGTGCTAAAATAATTTCTCTCATCAGAAATATAATACCCAACACACTTATCTATGCTTTAAATTATGTCTGTTAATTCGGCATTCAGACCTGTCCTCACCAGACACAGAGGACCACTCTGAGGGACGTACTCACCATCATACTGACACCAGCAGCTGCCTGGGCGACAGCTCTCAGACCGTCTGAAAGGTTGTCTGTGATTGAGCGCCCCACTACGGCTGTGTCAGCAGAGAGGCGGTTGATAAGCTCCCCGGTCCTGTTCCGGTCAAAAAATGCCACTTCCTGTCTGAGAATGGAGGAGAAGACGGAGGTTCTGAGATTACTAACAATCCGCTGACCTGCAGAGAGAAGGTAAAATATATTAGTGAGGAATACAGAGTGACACTGAAACAATGAGTTGAATTATTAAATTGTGAATCAGTAGAAAAATCATCATGTATTGTTTCTTTGGGCCCATTTCATGTGAATGTGTCTGTGCCTGTACAGTTGTAATCTGCCTCCTCGTCTCACCTGAGAGCTGCATGAGGTAGACTCTGGCTGCGTTCGCTGCTCCACCACACAGGAACGCTCCCGTCAGCATGATGCATAATGACGTCAGGGAAGCCGTCATCGCCTCTGTGTCTGTTCCAGTGGTGTATATGGTGTCGATCACTTTACCGAGGAGGAACGGTGCTGACATGGTGACTGCACTGGAGACAGTTAGGAATCCAAAAGCAGCTGGGGTGAATGATAAAAAAAAAAAAAGAGAAATGAGACATGAAGAGGAAAGGTTAAATAAAAGCAGAAGATGCAATGAAGACCGTGGAAACTAAAACCACAGTTACAAATGATCAAAGAAAGTGTTTAAATCAAATTTGGGAGCAGTTATTACAGTAACCCCTAATCACAAGATATTTTCAAACTCTTATAACGTTGATCTCCAAATGAACACCTGAAAGAACTGATCTGTAATCTGATAAGTACTGATCAGTAGCAGCCTTTACTAGGTAATGAAAACATTGTGATGGTGCTAATAATCTATGAGAACGTTTTTCAAATTGAGTAGACCAGAGAGCATATGAAGACTGTTTTAAAGATCCTAAATCAAAATAGAACTAAATGTAATGAGTTCTTCTCTGACTCATACTGTATCCTTACCCCATGTTTAGTGGTAATCCGTCTCATAGTTTCACGCCAAAGCCCAATTCATGCTTCTGAATCGAAGCTACACCGAAGCCTCCGCACAGACGTGAACCCTAAATTTTCCCTCTGGATCAACAAAGTATTTATTTATCTATCTACCCTACACAGAGCCCTATGCTGTAACCCGACGGGCGTGCACCTCCCCAAAAATGTAGCTACGAATCGAGTCGACGCAAACAGCAAGAGCTGTGATTGGTCCACTTGTCGCCATTTTTGAATAGAGTTTAAGGAAAGAACACGGACGACATCTTTCTCTTCTTCGTTGCTGGTCTTTAAGAAAAAGTATTGCTCTTCAACATCTATCAGCTGCAACTCCAGAATGATCCACTTGGCATTGTTCTGAAGTAAACAGAGAAGCCAGAGAATTTGTAAATAAGGGGACCTGAAAGTTGAAGACACTCAACACCAGCAAAGAAGCTCTACCGCCACTAGAGTTTTGGTGGAATGAATGAAAGGAATCGGCCTTTACAAACAGAATGACAGAGGTGAAAACGTAACCCCCTTGGTGGAAGAAATTAAATGACATGGGATTGGCAGGAAAGGGAAATCATTTTAACAATCTTCTTAAAGAAAACTAATAGAACAGCACTTATCTCAATAGATCCAGTTCTGAGCTTAACATAAAACTATGGTAATGCTGGGGGGGGGGGGCAGATACATGTAAAGAGGGCCCTAGCTGCCTGCGCTACGCCTCTGGCCTTACAGACCCATTATACACACACAGTTTACCTGCCAGTCTCCATCTCTCTGGATGAGCGAGTCCCACAATCCTCTTCACATCCTCCAGAGGGACGGTGGTCGGCGTCTGTTCCCTGTCCGGGTCCGGCTGGGTGGCCGGGGAGGAAGATGAGGACGAGGAGGACGAGGAGGCGGCTGAGGAGCTTGCGAAGGCGACAGGTGTGCGTGTGACTGCCCGGGCTCGGGCTGTGGACCCGGACGTGTGTAAGCAGAGTATGGAGAGCGAGCTGCGGGGCAGGACCGAGGTGAGGGGCCTGGCGACCGGGTGGAGTGAGGAGCTAGCCCCGCTCCTCCTCCGGGGGTCCGCTGAGAGGGTCCGGCGGAGCCCCTGTGACAGCCCCCTGGCCTGGGTCAGCCTCAGTCGGGACAAATGCCCTCCGTGTGTGCAGCCTGCCGTGCGGACTAACAGCCACATAGTCCCAGATGCGAGCTAAACAAGAGTCAGAGACATTAACCGGGGATAATAAACAAGTGGTGTCGAGGTGGTGCAAGGTCCATGTCCGCTCCGCCGCCCTCAGGTCAACACACCGCCTCAACAGCCGTCCAGCTGCCGAGCCTGCCCCCGGTGCATCGTCGACTTGTGACCGTTAAAGTCGGTTTTATCTCGGCTTCACAGGCGTCTTCGCCCGGGTTATCTCTTATCAGCGAGCAGCTAGCAGCAGCACCCCGCCCGGCGCGCACAGCTGCCGGCCCCTGACACCCCTCTGTGGCGGAGGCGGAGACACGGGCGACACCACCGTCGGCCCGAGGAGAAGGTGTGATGTCCCGGTGCGGAGTGAGGAGCAGCGCCGGGGACTGGGAGCACTGGGAGCACTGGGAGAGGAAAGGTGACCCTGCGGCTCCTGGTTCACACGAAGCTGCTGCTCGATGTCACCAGCGAGCACCTAACTTCCTCCAGGCCAGACCAATCCAGCCCAGAGCAGCCCAGTGTTTGTCTCAATGCTTTATTGACAAGCAGCAACATTAACAATGATCATAGCGAACATAACAACACGTAAAACATAACAGATCAAGCAACAAAGTCATCAGTACTAAAGAGGGCTTATAAATTAAGCCCCAAAAGACATTTTCATAGGAGAGGGAGAATTCAGAATCAATATATTGAGAAATAAATGTGCAGACATCTTGCCAACAAACAGGAGAGTCGGGACAAGAGCAAAATAAGTGATGGATATCTCCTGGAACCATGTGACTAGAAGACACATCTATATCTCTATTGCATTATCATAGTGTTCAGTTGACTCCTCAGCAAAAACCATAATTTCATAATTTGAATAATTTCCACAAACTCATGTATGGCTGCTTGGCAGTTGTCAGTATTATTAGAAAATGTTCAATGCAAAAAAACATTTCGTAATTGCATCCGGGATGTTTTAGCTGAATATTTTGATAGTTTAAAGAAGTGGTTTCCTGTTATTTTATATATTATATATATTATAAAATAAATGTTGCATTATCTTTCTGTTTTCGCGTACTTCTTAAAATAATAAACAAGTTGGTTTGAAAATTATGTAATTTCGGTGAGAGAGAGACTGGAATATCTGAGCCGACGATAGTGACAACTGTTGGCCGGTGATGTCGATCGACTCTCGGTTGCTTTTGGCTGGCCGGCAGGGTGAAAGTTGAAAGTTCGTCCCCATCTGAAAACAGGAGCCACGTGCCTGCTGTGAAGTCGTGAGTTCATTGAAAGATATGTTTACAAGTGCATGTATGTTTTATATAATACGCATAGTCGATGCTCAGTTATAGTTTGCTCCAGTACAGACGAGTGACAGCCCAACTATTAGCTTATTCTGGCGTCAGCTAGAACGTGCTATCTAGCTAGGTGCCGTTAGCTTTAGAAGCGGAGAGAGTCAGAAGGATGGTTTGTATACATGTCCACCCCAATAATAATAATAATAATAATCAGGTCTAAATATATACTTCATGGGGAAGTTGTTCTTAGGCCAAAGTGTTACAACAGAACAGTACACAAGGACATATAGTATAAGACCCACAGCAATAGTGCAGAATAAAAGCTAGTTGAATCTTGCACCTGCCCTAAGACACTTGTAATGATAAAATACTTATAGGATATAACGCTAAAAAGATTAACAACAACAAGTGGCATTTAGCAGAGTGTAAAAGTGCCAGACAAAGTGCAAAGGTTATTGAGATACATAGCTGAATCAAGATGTTTCCTTATTGAGTGTGATAGACTTTGGGATGAATGAGAGCTCGAGGCTCTTAATGATGGTTGAACATTACACATTAGCCTAAATGTGACCGCTCTTAGCATGTTCTCTTATTCAGTGTGTGTTAACTGTGCCTAAAGTACGATCACACAATGAAAGGCTCGTCTTGTTTCCTGTGCACAGCAGCTACAGCGATGGCTGCCATCTACTCAGGAATCCATCTGAAACTGAAGAGTCCTCAGACTCCATGGGACGACAAGCTGAAGCTGGCACGCTTTGCCTGGATCTCCTCTCAGTGTCTGCTGCCCAACAAGGAACAGGTGACAGCTGAAGTTGTTTGGCAAGATGCTTCTGTCTTCGTCAAACTGTCACAGTACTCTTTGGTCGCTTTACTTTGGATGCAAGGTTCAGATGCTGGAAAACCTCATTAGTCATATATGTGGTCTGAGTAGAAAGGGGTTGCTGTAGTTTTATTTCATAATAATCATCCATGTAAATCATTGTTTGGATATCAGTTATCATCTTTAGATGTTATGTGTGCTCTGTTTTAATCCTTATGGGTGTCTGGTTATCATTTGAAGTAGGGAGCTTACTTAAAGTACTTAATTGCCTGGGAGTCTATAGGCTCTCCACAATTAAAAATAGCAGTTTAAAACAGGTTTACCGCATTCCTACATCACCTAACCTCTTGTATTAAGCAACAGCCCCCTGCAGTGGTCTAGATTAGTTGGATTGAGGGTGCCATGAAAACCAAGAATGCATCAACAACAGTTTATCACCAGCTTTATCAGGACAGAAGATGATCACTGGGAGAATTTCACATTTTAAATTATATTCAAAACAACATTGTATATGTTGTTATTGGGTCAATTTCCAAATCAAACAAAGATTAAACAAAATATTAAACAGCCTTACAACTTAAAATATAATTAAACCTGAGGGTTGTCTTTCTCAGTATTCAAAAGCCATTTGGATATTACAACCCACAAACAGTTTAGATGAATAAAATAGATTTACATCAGATATCACATTCCAAAACCACCTGTTTATTTTACATATAAGTTCTAGTTGAACCAGTTGTCATAGCAACACTAGCTGGTGTAGTTGTATTGTTGTACATGACGGAATAATCACATGATGATAAGTCTATTTGTATAATAAAAAGTAAAAATTGGGTTGTAGCTTCGCTGCAGATGAATTTGCTGAACATTTGCTCACTTGTTCCATTGCTCTGGTACCAATGGCTTTTGTATTAATTATATTTACTAGAGGATTTGGATTTGGGATTGGCGTCTATCTTAGTGCACATTACTTGACAGGCCTTCATTAGGACTGTGCTGATACAGTGACCACATTTACTGTGGAGGATTTGTGAATTTCTTTCTTTGTCTAATTTGTGTCTGCTTTAGGATAGTTAGAAAAAAGCCGGTGTTAATTTAATTCAAACACTTTATTTCAATGACTGTCTTAACCTTTTCTCACTGCAGGTGCTGTTGGACTGGTGCACCCATGCTTTGACAGGCTGGTACAACAAGAAGGTGGAGTTTTCTCAGAATGTACTGGAAGGCCTGTGGTGTTACCTTGATGACCTGCTTCACAGCCGAAAGCTCCACTCACTTCTCAAACAGGGAAAGACTGTCAGCCTGAGGCTCAACATGGCACAGGTGTTTGTTTACGGCAGAATCATGTGTTAGTTAATGAGCTTGCATATTCATACTTAAGAAACAGGATGTGTCGATGTTTGTATATGAAGGTTTCATTCCTTGTTCCTCTTTTTTCCTCCAGCTGCTGCTTGAGCGTCTCCAGGAGTGTTCTCGTGTTGGGGCCAAGTCACTGGTGTGCGCGGCCACCATACTGAGCGTGTGTCAGGGAATTCTCTCTTCTCCCGTGCTCTCATCTGTCTTCATCACCAAGTATGAACTCATGGTTGACCTGCTGGCCAAACTCTGCTCGATGGCCTGCTGTGAGCTTCAGCAGCCATTGCTCACAGAAATCATAGTGACTGAGTCTGATACATGTCAAGATGAGGCGATGAGCGAGCCTCTTCAAACTCCACGTGCTAACAGTAAGGACACGTTGGACTCTCCTGCAGATCAGCCAGAGTTAGATACCAATAAACCAGCTTCCAAACCAAATGAAAACCATTCATCTAATTTGTTTGAGGTGCTGCTTCAGGTGTTGTCATGTTATTTAGCGGTACAGCGACAACAAGCCAACCCTAACAGGGTCTTTACCCTGGTGACAAACCAGCTGATCCAGCCATTAGTGCTGCTCAGGCATCTGCTGACTTCTGGGGAATTTGCTTCCTCTCACACACATCTGCATCTCCGTCAGCCGCTGTGCAAAGACATCCGCGTCAAGATTGACTCCATCCTTCAGTCTGCCCTCTTCCCTTCCGAGCACCTGACCTCTTACAAGGAGGAGCTCCTTCCATCTAAAGGCGAGACTGGGAAACGTGGTCCAGGAGGAGCAAAAGGCCCCCTGAAGCCAATCAGTGCTATTATTCCCAAACTGAGTGCACAGGGCTACTGTGAGCCGCCCCTACACTACTCTGTGAAGTCCAACACGTTGTCTCTGCTGTTTAAATTTTTTCTGGAAAGCTATGGGAACGGTAGAGGAGAGAATGAAGAAGAACAGAAGATGTTGTGTTTCTATTTTCTCACGAGATTGATCCCAGCATTAGATCTATGTCTCGATGGAGACTCCGTCTCACCTGCAAAAGCAGAGCAGTCAGTGTCTGAGTCGACTGGGCAGACGTCTTCCCCGGACTCCCTCCATTCCCCAGAGAGCTGGACATTGGCTCTGTTGTCTGTGGAGTCCCTGCTAACCCAGGCTCTGTCAGCAGATATTTATAACGTAGCAGCAGACAGAATACGACACAATCAGGTCCAGCTCAACTTTTACAGAGCACTGGGGCAAATGCTCTTCAACCAGGCTCAGCCAAGGTAACAAAAACCTCCTTGATGTGTTTTTCATTATCTTTTTTTCATATAAACAATCTTTTGGTCATTAAATGTAAAACTCTAATATCTTGTCTTTCAGCATCCCAGCATGGTACCGCTGTTTGAAGGTGCTCTTGAGCCTTAACCATCTGATTCTTGAACCAGACCTGGACCAGCTGCTATCTTCAGCCTGGGTTAATTCGGAGTGCATGGAAGCACGAGTGCAGCGCGCCAGACAGGTCATAATTCTAACAGTAATTCCTGAATTCGATTGTGTAACAATATGATATTTGTATTTATTACATATACACAAAAAATCTGGGTTTTGAGGTCACGGTTCGGTATGTGTTTACTTAACAGACAATGGCTGTCACCCTTAAATCCAAAATACTGCTGCAATCTACAAATAAAGTTAATTTACAAAAGTAAAATCATTACGAGGAACTTACGCTATTTGTTACACATGCGCTCAGAACTGAAAGGCCTGTATTGAAAATTGTTTCAGCACAAATACATTAACTGTTACACCCCTATAGCAAATGCTATTAAAAAATCAATAGTTAAGCTCCTGCTGAGAATTGAATACATGTAAAAATAGAATTGAGTCTTCATAAAAAGATGAATTTGAAAGATTCTGGATTTTTTTTGTCCCAACAGCTGATGGTGTGCAGTCTCCTCCAGACCTACACTAAGCTCCGTCAGATCCCTCGCCTCTTCTCCGAGCTCCTGTCTGTGATCTGTCAGCCAGCTGTGGAAGAACTCCGACCTCCTCTGCTGTCCGAGGCGGTCTCCGTGTCCCTCGGGACTTGTCTTCTGGACACGCCCCCGTCCCAGTGCATCGAGATCTGCTCATCAGTGCTGGAGAGCATAAGGACATATATACTTCCTGACCTGGTGAAGGAAGAAAAAGAGGCAGAGAAGATGGACATTGATGGAGGAGAGGATGATAAAAAAAGCCAACTTAATGTGGACCAAGAGAGACAAGATGCATCTCTGAAGCTCTTCTCCCTCAGCCAGCTCCTTCATGCGGTTTTATTTAGCCTGAAAACTCTAGACAATGCATCTCCTCTTCCTTTAGTCAGGCAGTGTCAAGCCCTGATGGATGAGATGCACCAGGTAGTCAAGGAGTTACTACAGGTGTTGCCAAGGGAAAAGAGGATCAAAAAGACGCCAAGGAAAGGCAAAAAGAAAACGGACCACAAAGAGCCAGAAAGGGTCACATTGCGGTGGGAACAGAAGACCCAGGAGGCCACTCTGCTCCTCAGGTACACCTGGGTGGAACTGGACACGCTTTTTGATATCCACTGTGGAAAATACATATCTCCTGACTCTGACCAGGAGGCAGCTGTCTGTGAGACTGGGGAGGAAGCTATTTCTAATGCTCCGCTCCAAACTCGCATTGAGAGTCTTCTCTCTGGTGACATCTTACCTGCACATCTCTATCCCTCCCCCTCCTGCAGCCCCATGAGCTGCTTGCTGCTCAAACTCCTGACCTTACAGCAGATGAAGAGAGTAATGCTGGACTGCAACTTACCGTGTGAATCCAGCACTACTGCACTGCTGAACAGGACGGCCCACTTTATTTCAGCTGACCTGAAGCTTGAGGAGACTCCAGGAGGAGAGCAGGTGTGGGACGGGCAGATAAGCAGCGTAAACAGCAGCTCCTATGTTGTCGCACACTGGCATCTTATAGCATCCAATCTGCCATTGATTGCTCCCTACCTGAGCGGAGAGGACATGGGCTGCATAGCAAGTTTTCTCGTCGGGTCTCTCCCCAGCGAACAGTCAGACGGAGGGATGGACTGTCCACCCAGCTGTCTGACCAGCTCCCTCATATCATCGCAGCTTCTCCAAAGTCTAATTCTCCCCGAGTTACCTTCACTTATGTCCGCAATAGTTTGTTCCCTAGCACAAAGGATTTACGGTGTCCTCCTGGTGGCACATGCACCCAAGGTTTGTGCTACACTCCCGAAGATTCAGGAAGACGGAAGTGATGCCAGTCCGTCTTCTGCCAAACTGGTGGAAAAGGAGACCATAGTTGAGGATATTCTGGCGTCCTCTAAGACTGGAGACGTGTTTGTATCACTCACAGACACACAGACAAAGGAACTGGTGAACTTAATTCAAATCTTAACACAACTTAACCCAGATGCTATGAACTCTGAGGATCTCGCCCCTGTTTTCCTCCTCCTCTTCATGATGCTCACCTCCGCCTCCTGTCGGTCAGACGATCGTCCTGACTCTGAAGCTGATGCTGTGTTCCAGGCGAAGCTGCTCAGGATCCTGACTCCTCTTGTCGAGAGCAGAAACTTAAAAAGTGTATTAAGTGTCATTCATGCAGGTTCTCTGCTGCAGGCTTCTGTGTCTTCTCTCCTCTGGCATAGCAACCGTGGAAGATATCGAGCCACAAACAGCCCTGATTGGATGGACTTAATCAAAGCAGTGCAGGACTTCATCAGGGCATTGGTCCAGTTGATTATATTCAGAAACAGCAGCGTCCAACTCAACCTGAACCAGTTTATTGCTTTTCTTACCAGTAAGGAAAAGCCAAGCGGGCACAATGTTGCACTAAGTTCAGCAGCTGTTTCAGGAAAACCAGATCCAGGAGCATCCATTTCTTCTGATCATCTTGAGCTGGCATCACTGTCTTCTTTTGTCCAGGAGATGACCTCTAACCTGGGGAGGAGTAAACTAATGGATCAGACCTTGACCCAAATGGTAACAAAAGTGAATGCTACACTGGGACCAGCTGTTGAGTCCGTCATAAGACCTCAGACTGACGGCGAAGCAGCCGTCCAACCAGCCGTCGTCCTCGATCAAGACTTTGTGGTAGAAGTTGTTACCGTCATGCTGCACTGTGAACTGTCCTCACTGTCAGTGGAAGAACAGAACCAGCAGGGTGGCACCACGCTCACCCTGAGCCACATGACCCTCTATCAGAGCTTGTGCCAGCAGATCCTCCGAGAATTAACCTCTGACCTCAGGCCAATGGAATCTCTGGTATCCGATCTCCATTTCCTGTCCTTATTCTACAAGGCAGCAGAGATGACAAGAGGAGACAAGGAGCTGGATGAGCTGTTTGCTCAGATCCTGCAGAATGTGCAGGGACTGCTGAAAGGTAAATGGATTGACTGGACATATAATAATAATATCCATCCATACATGCATACACACACACACAGGACAGATCATAACTGAATCACAGGGCCATAATAATAATACAACTTTATTTATATGGCACTTATCTAAACAACTTTACTGTGCTGTGTCAGTGGTTTCCTTCAATTAATCACCTCCTACTGGCAGAAGTTTACAACTGCTTCTGCATTTAATTTATTACATTAGTGTTGAAATATGATGACTATTTGTAGGGGTTGTTCAGAAAGGAGGTTTTATATTTCATAACAAACAAAGCTAGATAAAATCTTATCACATAGATTTTGATTTATATAAAACACTTGGCATCAGCTCAGATTTATGTCAATACCTAAAGACCAAACATTGTTGTAAAAGTTAAAAGCATTACATTCATTTCTTGATATTTGTATAGAGTTATACTGGGTTGTTGTGTCACGTCTCTATCAAAAAGACTGATATGCTGCTGATATGACTTCACACAGTTTTTATTTTATTTTGCCTGCAGCTCCATGGCTGTCACCAAAAGACGTCTGTGAGCTGGAGCCAGCAGTGCAGGAGCTCCTTCGCCACCTGGTGGGAAAAAGCACGGCTGCTCAACTCAAGCTGCTGCTCCTGATGATCAGAGAAGGACTTAATTCTGGCGAACTGAGGGCTGGAAACTACAGGGTGAGGCCTAGGTCTGTCCAAATCCCTGCTGTTGTTTGATGTTTAAAGAGAATCAGTTAAAAAAATAATTGCTTTAATTTTGTCACTGTTCCTCCTCTGTTCTGCAGGAGGTGCTGCCTTCAGTAACCATCACTAAGCTGCTGTTCTGTTGTCAGTTACCTGAGCCCTGCTATAAAGCTCTGTGGCACATTGCACCGGAGATTATATCTGCTATGGTGGTGAGAAAACACACAAACACTTAACACACACTTAAAGGGAAAGGTCACCGAAAATTTTAAATTCACTCATTATCTACTCACCACTATTACCCCCTGAGACTCGTAACATGTTTGTGAACTCAAACACTTCACCCACCCCTCCATTGGCATAGTGGTGAGTGGATAATGATTTACGGTGAACTATCCCTTGAACTATCCCGTTAAACACAAAGTCACACAAAGCAAACACAGGAAAGAGCAGGCTTCAGTGAGCATCACACAAACATACAGAGCTTATAGACGGATATGTTCAAGTGTCCGAATCCAAACTGTAGGAGTTCCATTAAACAAGCTGCATTTATATTTTAATCATCCTTTGATTTTAAGATGTGTAGACAGAAGAAATTATAACAAATCAGTGTAACTTGCACTGCACTTTTTAAACAAGCAGGGACAGTCCCACGCTGAGAGCATTTTTAATACGTTCTTCAGACATCAGTAATATTTCTTCAGTAAGTGCAGCACATGTGACAGCTGTCAGGAGTGACTGTGCAGACAAATGACGATCAGGCTGCTGATTTCCACTGGAATGTCTCTTTTTTTCTTCCTTTGGTCAATGTGCTTTCAATTAGGCCGGCTGGGTGGAGAAAACAGAAAACACAGCAATCTGCTTATACCATACTGTCAACACACACACAGCCACCCACACACACACACACACACACACCCAAAGTGGACTTAAATATGTTAATCATGCTGTTGTTTCCTCTGTTACGACCTTCACTATGTTCATATGTCTTCAGTCGTTGATTTGTTCCCTCCACAGTCTTCTGTGTAAAATGAGTGTGGGTTTAAGAAGAACCCATTAGAGTGGATTTGGATAAGGTGCAGATCAAGGAATTTCTTTCAGTTTCTTTAACATTGGAAGATAAGGCGTTTTTACACTCTACTCAATGCCCTCTAGTTGTTTATGTCTAAAAAAAATCAACATGCAGTTCTTGAACGCTGTGTCTGTGTCACAGTTTAAGTGATGAAATTAATGATGGCTGAATTTCATTTAGCTGATTCAGTTACCTGGTGCAGTTTCTGCTCAGTCACTCTCATGGTTCAATGTGACACCTGAAAAGATCAAATCAACTGTCAATGCTATTATCAGCTGCTGTGTCTTTCCTACTGTGACAAGTCAAAATGTCGCCTGGGAAAAGTCCTCTTAGTGTTGTCAGGTTTGTCAGTTTCATATTTAATTTATTACTTTTTGAAAGCTTCAAGCAGTTTTCATACTCTGTGTGTGTGTGTGTGTGTGTGTGTGTGTGTGTGTGTGTGTGTGTGTGTGTGTGTGTGTGTGTGTGTGTGTGTGTGTGTGTGTGTGTGTGTGTGTGTGTGTGTGTGTGTGTGTGTGTGTGTGTGTGTGTGTGTGTGTGTGTGTGTGTGTGTGTCTTTCCCTACAGTTCTTGGTAAGAGCATCCGGACTGGACAACTCTCTAACGCTTTCCTTTACCGTTCCTACGGTGACTTCAATGACATCACTGCTGCGGCAGGGGGAGGGGCTCTTCACCAACCCTCATCATGTGGTCGTGGTGCTTGGCGCGCTGCAGTCAGTGCCCCTCGACCACTTGTCCCCACCCGTCTACCAGTCAGCCTTCTTGGCTGTTCACGAGGCACTGTTTGCCATCATCCAGTGTCATACTCAGGTAGGAAGAGACAGAAGGTTGGGTGGTTTCCAAGCTTGTATGCTTTTAGTAGAGGATAATCCCAACAATGCTGGATTCTTGGACCTGATTTATATACTTAGAGTGAAAGTTATTCTTAACATTAACTAATACCATAAATCAACATTTTTTATCTATATCTCTAGGATTTATGATTTTTAAGATTTGTGACCAAGATACACACAAAAACATTTTACTTTGGAAGAATCAACTTGGCTTTACTGTTTTTAAATTACTTCACACCAAGTTTGGAATTTATGCACTGCAATTTATCATTTCTTAGATAATAAGATGTCAGATATTGGCCGATATCAGCCAATATATCAAACTGGACAATTTTTGGTTATAGCTCCAGTCCAGAAGCTATCCAAGTAGATATAAATCTGTGTTTCATTTGACAGAATTGCAACAGGATGTGATGTAATCTAAAGAACAAGAAGACATTTAAAGGAACACCGCAAACTAAAGTGTTGTAAACATATAACCACAATCATAGCAATAGATAATAGTAGCACCCCCACTGTAGGTCAATATAGGTAAACGCTGCTGGTTTGAATCCAAGATTTGAAGAGTGCCTTAAACTGTGCTGCTGAGCCCACAGGATGCCCTAGAGGAATGTCGCTTTATACCAGAGGATATTGCAGCTCATCAGAGTTGTGATGCAGCTGCGTAAAAATGTCATGACATCCAAAATGTCAGCTGTAGTTTTAGTTTGCATTGCATACAAAATGTGCGAAATAATCTATCTGCATATGGCCTTTTGTTGTACCGGTGTTAATGTGATAACTTTTGAGTTTCTCACTGGTTAAAATGTTGAAAGTGTTCTTTGTTCAGAAACAGCGGCAGAGAGCGACTGAAACAAGGCAGCTGTGTTGAATAAAACAGAGCAAGAACCAGCTAACTGATTTCAGATGTTTGTGAGGACAAAAGACAGCAGTAAAAGAGCAGGATCGAGGGAGGTAGAAGTGATAGGAAGCAGACAATAAAAGACTACATTTATAGAGTACGAGAGGGAAATAAAAAAAAAAGTGATAAACAGAAGAGAGCAGGAGGTGGAGAACAAAAGAGTGAGGAGTAAGTGAGGTAAGTTTTAGGACATTGAAGATAGGAGAGGAAGTGAAGTGGAGGGAGGGAGGGAGGTGGAGAGGAGAGAGGTAGGGGAGCTGGCAGACAGTTGAGGTTGGCATGGAGCGGGTTCAAGTCAATGGAAACCATTACTGAGCTCCAACCAGAGCTGGTGACGTCACCCCCCTCTCTAATTATTCTTTCTTCATCCCTCACTCTATCCGCTGTAGTCTTTAAGCAAAGAGAGGTACCGAATGAAATGCAAATGTAGCTCTTGTGGGAGGCCAACCGTACCTCAGTCTTATACTGAACTGTAGGTTTGTAGCTGCTCACTCTGTTGTGACTCGAACAGTGAAAATGATCAAACAGATGAATGTTACAGTATTGTCATAATTCAAAAACATTTCTTTGTTTAAATATTAATGTTCTCTAACTTTAAATTGTTCTCCTTTTAAATTTCTTTAAACACAGAAAACTGAAACGGAAATCTGTGACAGTATCACGTTATTCTCTGTTTGTTGCAAAGTTACATATTTAAGACACCCTGGCTGTACCATCAGATCACAATAACATCTTGTGCATCATTTTCTACCCTTTACTTTAAATCAAATTTATTTCTGATGCAATCATCAGGTTGAGCTGGATCCATTTGAAAATGTAATGTATCATTACATATATTGATACACCTATTATATCCCTTCTATAGAGAAAAGTACATTTGCGGTATCTACCAGATTAAATCTGAATCTCACCTGGCCCCCCCCTAAGATGGTCAAATCATTATGGATGTTTTAAGGCCACCGACCACGAACATGATGACAGTCCAAATACAATCTATGTTAGTTTTACCTCCTGATCAGACAAAACGTGTGACATCTAAAATATGTTTGTGTGTGTGTCTAGGTGTTGTCGAATGCAGCTCCCTCCTTTCTAAATGTCTTCTATCGTCTGGTGGCATCCATTATGCAGGAGGGTCGGCAGAGAGGCGTCAGTGACACAGGTAACATCTACATGCTCAGAAAAGTTGACTCACTGTGTTAATTAATTTGGAGAAAAACTTGCGGTTTGGATGTAGACGTGAATAAACTTGTGATTTAAACTAGTCGTAAAAGCAGGTAGTTTAGGGGTTTTACTTCAGTGTAATAGGAACATTTAGAAAATTCCTCCGGCCCTAATATAATAAACCCCATTCATCCAGGTTCCCCAGCATGTCAAGAGAAATGTACATGTGCGCTTTTCTGTCCTTGAATTGTAAAAGATTCAGTGAAATAACTGAATTAAATAAAAAAGAGGAGATTCAATCTTTCTGCCCTTTGTGAGTTCCTGGAACCGACAGGGACTCTGTGTCTTGCCCAGTCACATTTCAACACTTTTGGCAGCTACTGATATTTACTCAACAGCAGCAGCCTCCCAGAAACAGTGAAATATTAAGTCAGTGAGTTTTCTTGGTCTCAATTAGGTTTTTAGTTAAATCCATGGTAGACCGCTGATATCCTCTGCAGAAATCTGTGACCATAGAAACTTCTCCACAGAACAAGAGTGCTGAGTCAGTGTGTTGTAGAGGTATTTTACATTTTTGTTGTGCTCAGTTTTTTCTGCAGTTAAATCCAAGTATCATTTATAAAGTGTTAATGAGGCAGCATTTTAGTGCAACGTAGTAAATTAAACTAGAGCCGCTAACAGGATCGAAAGCAAATGTTTCCTACAGTAAACTAAGTGTAGGTGCAGGCAAAGCAGTGAGTCCCGGGTATAATGTGTAAACATATTTACTTTCCGCATATAAACATGTAAATAAATTGGTATCTCTGATTCAATTTTTTAGGTTCTGATTGTGACGTGTATCACAAGTGCTCCAGACTGACACAGAGGATGTTCTCTCACATCGCTGCGACAGCTGAGAGCTTCACCACACTGTCAGTCTTCATGGTGGCTCAGTACGTCACAGAGCTCCAGAAGGTAAAAACACATACACACTAAACTCATTTTAACCTTAACCTTAATGTGTTCATCTTTATAAACAGATTCTTCATGTGAATCTGCTTAATCTGTAGGTGAGAGACAAGATTTTGGGGCAGAAAGCCTTGGTTTCCGTCTGTAGTTTGACCTATCACGCCTGAGCAGGTTTTGGTTGCCCGCAGGTCAGTCCCTGTGGTAGAGCAAAAGAGGATAGACTCATTGACCAAAATGCACTGGCTATTAGCTTTTTATTTTATCTGCGTTCATATTCAAACAGCTGTTAATAAAGACTAGTTGAAATAGTGCCTGGACCTAAAACACCTACAAAAAACAGCTGTGTGGCTAAATGTTTTACTTGTGTGATATAAGAAAACTAGTCAGACTGTAAACACTGTAAAGCAAATGGAAGACAGGGACTTGGCCGGGATATCTGCTGTCTACAACTGAAGCCTCAAAGTATTAGCCGTTGCCCCTAGAGGTTAATTTGTCATCATACGATAGCTGATTACCTCCAAGATTGCTAAGTGTTAACCAACAAACAACTCTTTGAAGGTGTGTCAGAAAATAAGGACTGGCTAACACCATATCCTCACTTTGTAGGTCCTCACAAAGATAGAAGTGCATGTACACACACACACACACACTTATTCACATACAGTCAGCACAGTTCCTCGTCCAAACCCAACTGTTAGAGCCTGCAGTTACATTACAGCTGTGAGTGACACACTTACACACACATACAGAACATGTGGATGTATAAGTGAGGCGGCAGGATCTCAGCTGATCCTTTGAGCCCGTCCAGTGTGTCTGGTGGTTAGCGCTGAGCTGGAGAGATTGAGTCGGGCTGCGTGACGGAGACGCTGACGCACACGGGGAAAGATGGGAACTATTTCCATTGGCCGCATTGCAAACGTTCACACATCTCGGTGAGCGGGTCCAGTATTACTGTAAGTCACTGTGCAGAAAGTTTCAGGCTGGATGTTCCCTCAGAGCAGTGAGTCACGTCTGGTTTATGAACGTGGCTCCTCTCTGCTACCAGACTGTATTTAACACGATGCCAACCTGACTCAGCAGTCTGCAGCAGAGTCGCACACCAAGAGGAATACATGAAAGTACACATTCAGACAGACAGACAGACAGACTGGTTCAGAAGTGGTGTTTGAGCTTCTTTGAGTCATCCAATAATCCTGAAAATTGGATTTATGATGTGCTTTTTATCAGAGAGTTCAAAGAGATGGACCTATTTGCGAGTCCAAGGTAATTTAGTTGTCTGTCTCTCTGTTGTCTGAACGGTGTCTAATGGCTCTTAGCCGGAATTAAACTTTCCATGCAGCAGTCAGGTGTAATTAAATTAGGGTGGAGCCGCAATTAGAAAGTGACATTTTTTTGCTGGTCAAGTTTGAGACTTTGGCTACATTTGGATACATTTGTTCACCGTAATTCCACAGGATTTATTGTATCTAGAGATTCCCACTATAATACAAGTCCAGTTGCAGATATTCACAGGTACAGGTGAGGGAGCTTTCAGTCAGGTAAAGGTTGTATATGTCAATCTATACAAATGGTATCTACTTTAGCAGCTACAGAAGATGTAGTTTGAATACTTAATTTTTCTCGGGGAGCTTTAGAATTTATATCATATATAACACCATCTTGCCTCACTCTTATTCACTATCTGTGACAGAACTGTTTGACAGATTCTCTTTGTTTCATTACTGCAGTAAAACTCTGAGAAACAAACACAACTTATTTTCACTCATCATGAGTTTGTTTCCTCTTTGGCGACAGGACATGATGCACCAGCTTTCAGACAATCCTGTCGGTCAAATTGAACAAACCGAGCACCTAAGACTGATTAAGTGTAAAATAATCACTATAGATGGACGTGAAAACTCTCCAGCCCCGTAACATAAAGGCTACAAGTGCAAATGTGTTGTAGTAAAGACTGGATGTGAGAGAGGACAGTGACCCATTGGCCACCAATATAACATTGGTTGGTTTTTGCCCCCCCTGGGCTCGTGTCTGTTTGTGTTCACGTGTTTATGTGTGAGTGAGAAACAAGAAAAAGCGGTAATATCATTGCTGCTCAGCATAACTAAATCTATTAATGGGAAATCCACCAGTGAAACAGATCTCGTAAACTGCTTCCTCTTCCTCCCTCATAACTCCCTTTACTCACCTCTCCAGGTTACTCTGCGACCAGACGTTAAGCAGCATCTCACTGAGGGGATCTATCAGATTTTGGACCTGTGCATGGAGCAAGACATCAAGTTTCTGATGGCAGGACTGCAGATGGGAGTCAGAGAGGTGTTCAACGAGCTGTACGGCAGCTACACCCACTACCACAAAGCAGAGAGGCAAGGAGAGGAAAAGTACACTGTTTGAATTCAATTAGGAAAACAAATGTCTGGATAAGGAAAGAATATGTGATTTCTGCATTTCAATGAGACAGGCTGGTGCAAATCACCGGATGTTTAGGCAGTTGTCTCTGGTTCTGTTCAGACCTGGTTTTTACAGCCATTCTGAGGGATCCAATCACAAGGCGGCAGGGTAAAGTGAAGCGAGCAGAGTCAGGAGGGACTGAATGAATCAATGCTGTGTGTAGATCTACTTTGAACAAAGATTCAACCCATTTGGAAGAAAAATTGAAATCATATGTTTTAGTCATTATGAAACTGTAACCAGCCAGATGACATCAGCTGAGTAGTCTGTCGTTAATATGGGGCCAAGGATACATTTGTGTCCACACAGCGAATGTGGCCACGTGCATCTTAGACCACCTCCGAATGTGGTCTGAGTGATCGGATGTCAGATGAGCACTTGTGATCAGATCACTCAGGACGAGGTCACTGAGGAAGATGTCGGTTTCTAAAGGGTTGACCCACAGCCATTAAGAACAAAACAGTCCTCTGATATAATTGGTTAATATGGTATTCAAACACAAAGCTATCTGCTAGTGGATTACTTTGGAGAACATGACGGACTGGAGCAACAGTCACCATTCGCATAGTGTCAAAGTCGATATGTGAACTGATCATGTTGAAGTGTTTCCTTTTGCTGCAACCATGAGAAATGATACGTAAAATATTGTGTTAATAATACAAATAAAAGCAACTGGTTCCAGTGAGATATGATTCTTATTTTACTGCTGGATGAAAAATTACGACAAATGGGAATTGTACATATTTTCTTTACCAAAGCTTAATAATTTTATATGGATACATTTCAATACAATACTTACTCAACCCAATCTGCGTCTGCGTCTTTTTGTGCACTGTATTGTTTTCATGTACTTTTTGCCTTTTATTTGATCGAGTTCCGTAGAAGATCATACAGGAAATATGAAGGGAGATCAAAGAGGAAGACATTCAACAAATACTGATTACAAAGAGAAACATAGCAGGCACATGAATGTTTCACACTGCCAAGCCGTACATGACACCAGCACTCTTTGAGTTGTTCTAGTTTAATGGTCAACAACACACTCTTACATTTGAATTACAGAGTCTTTCTGCGATATGATGTTTTTTTGGGGGCTTTCACTTTGTGAAGCTTGCGGTTTCTATTATCTAAACCCTCATACAAACACATTGAAGCTCCAACATTTCCTTGGGCGTAGTTCTCTGCTTTAGTTACACCAACAGGGCAGTAAATGTCTGCTGCTCACATCCTGCCAGCCTCTGTAATTTTTTCGATTTACTGTATATGCTCGCGCCTTAGGGTCAAATGCAGCTGCAGAAACAGAGTCTTCATCTAATGAGTGGAAAGCTCCTCTATTTACCAATGAACGTATATAAAAGTTACTGTAAATCTGTCTTTGTGCGACGCCCCCAGCAGAAACGCTGTCGCCCCAATAATAGGTTGCTTTATGTCATAATGAATTGATGTGACAGTTGTTGTTTTTTACTTTGAAGAGACACACTAAACTGTTGATTCAAGAAGTGAAACCTCTTTTGTGCTGTTAATGTATTATTAAAAGCGGAGATTATACAGAGATTATACATATTGATGCAGAAGTCAGAATCAAGTGGAGCTCTGTAAGAAACTATGAAAGTATTTTTTGATTAATCACATAATGTTGTTGGGCTTTTGGGGAACTGAAAGTTTTAGTTTCAATTCTCAATGCTGTTATAACTGAGTCACTGTTGGCCACTGTCCCTCCATGTACAAGATTGTATTGACATTCTCATATTACTGTTTAAAGGGCTTTTATTAGATTAGTTGAAAACTCTCCTCTTACAGGTGACATGGCTTGACCTGAAGGTTAATGTAAATGGTTGAGAATGCAGAGAAAAATCTTCAGTGAGAGTCAAAGCAATGTTCAAGAAAATGGAAACTTTTATTAAGAATTTGGCTTCTCACAGATGTTTTAAAATGCTCAGTTAAAGCAAATGAGGCATTTAAGGAGGAGTTTGGATCAAACGTAGCTTGAACAAATCTCCCCTTGGTTTGGTTCTTCTGTTAAGCTGTGTCTGACAGAAATCTTAATACTGAACCGACAAACTCTTCAGTTCAAATTTAACTTCATATGATGTTTGGTGGATCATTTCTGCCGAGAATGTTGATTTTAAGGATTAATGATTGATAGTGTTCTGGTTTCACAAAATGTTCTGTGTGATGTGTTATGATGTAACTGCTCCTGTAACACGGTCATGCACATATTTGTGAGAATGATGCAGAGCTATAAAAAGCTATAAATCTGTCCATTATATAAAAATTGGTCTGCCAGACAAATGTATGGTGGAATCACTGCCGCCAAGACACACGTGTACAGTCTATGGAAATACCCTCTGCACACTATACAATATTCATTTAATGTTGCAACACTGGAAGAAGTTCTCTATAAATGTGAGGAAATGAGAAAGGCAGTTATAGATCCAGTACAGTGAATCTAGTGATGCTATTGTATCTCTTCTACTCAATGTTCCTGTAGAGCTCACAGAGCCACCACATGATAACAGTAACTGACTTGTTGATGAGTCAGGGAAGTTAGTATCTTTCCATTGTCCTAAAAAGAAAGTCTATAAACTATGCTGGACCCGTTGTTAATGCAGAAAACTGTGAACAACACACATCCAGTAAAGACTCTTTTGATGTGTGCTGGATCAACAAAACATTTGAAATAAAGGAGACGATCTGCACGTCTAAAACTCCTGTTAAAGTGATTTATTTGACGTTTTGAGCACCAGGCTCTTCCTCGGACTTGATGCAGAACAGAGTTAGACCAGGTGTAACAACATGGCAGCTAGAAACACACATGCAATTGATGCTGTTTAATCTGACAAATATTTCAGACTTGAACTCGCTGATCCTGATCGCTACTGTTCAGCCTTAAAGACAAAATCTTTCTTTGCTGCCACATGAAAGTGGCTGGTCTTTCACTGGTATTCCATGATAGGTTATCTTTGTTTAATTTATTATTTAAGTCTCGGGTCTCCTGTCTTAAAACATCTTTAGATCTTGTTCTCGACCACAGCAGTTTTCTCTTTGCTCAACTTAGTTATCTTATGTGCTACGTGATTATAAGGTGATTGTAAACTCACACATTACCATTGTTAAGAAAAAATAGACTTTAATCAATGATAGTGTATTCACTTAGTTAATGTAATGGTTACGATTTTTTAAATTAAATCTTTTCCCAGATTAGCTTTGGTGCAGTTAAAGAGCAAACCTAACTTTTAGACTAATATTTTCAAAGTTTCCCTGACGCTGCTGGTATGAATGTGTTGTCATTATTTGGGAATTGCATCTGTGAACTAGAATGTCACGACACTCGTAAAAATCACTCCGCCTAAACATACCTGGTTTATTGCATCAATATCCATGAATTGATCTTTGCGAAATCCATCTAAATGTTGAAAAACGCCCTTACTTGCAATGTTTAAGAAAGTGATGCAAAAATATTCCCAGATCTGGATCCATACCAAAGTTCAGTGAGTTCTTTCCTGACCTGTGAAGCATTGTTGTGGTGATCCGTCCAATAGTCTTTTCATAATCCTGATAACAAACAAACAAACAAACAAATGCCTGTTAAAACATATAACTTCCCTTTTGGGGGTCATAAGCATTTTTTCCAAGTGTTACAGATCATATATGTTGCCATGATCCCTCCTAATAGTTTGTGTACACTTTATTTTTATTAGCAAGGTTTTTGTTGTCATCAAAAAGAACCAGACAACTGCAATATACAGACACAATGCAAGATGTTTATAATGTGCATGTATGTTATATGATTAAACACATGTTAACTCCATTTAAAGTAATACTCTGTTGCTCCTGCAACGTGGCTCACAAGCCAGTAGACAGACTTATTGCCATTACTCTCTGTTTCTGGAAGGCGAATTCTTGAAAGCCAAACAGATCCTCTTCAGGGTAATTTGAGGCCCTCGTAACAGTTGTTCAGGACATCCAGGGCAAAGGGCAAAAGATAAAACCCTCTTTTACCTCCGCGCGGCTAAATTTGCACAACATCTGTTTCTGTGCCTCTCACTCCTCCACTCTCTTCTCAAACGTTAGCTTGACTTCCATCCATCCATGCTCTAACACTACTGTAGGTAATATAAACACGCTGAGTGTCTCCTCAGACCACCGTAGCGTAAGCAGTGATGAATAAGTGTGTGTGTGTGTAATTTTACTGGGACACACATGGGAGGAACAGCACAAAGTGTGTATTGACAGCGGGTTTTTTCTCAGACTGCAGAGATATTTGCTTTCCAGTCAAAATCAAATTCTGTCCCCATTAAAATGAGAAATGTCAGAGGCAGATTGAAGCAAACTGAACATGATCTGAACATTTCACTGGAGCCAAATGTGTTCCAGCTGAGATCCGTCTTACACATTGTTGATCCCAGAGCTACTGACCACAGAACAATCTATTTACATGGTGGCCTTCAATTGGCTTTAACAATCACATTGTGACTTGCTTTAAAGGTCCCCATTCATATTTCAAATCTTTCAAAAATTCTTACTTCACTATGTTCTTCTCCCTGGTGCAGTCAGTGATCATAAATATAAACTAGAAACTAGTAGCATAGAAAACCTGCACATTGTGGCATAGTTTATTTTGTTGTTGTTAAGATAAACCTAGTGAATACTTGAAAAGACCATTGTTTCTGTGTGAACTGTTGAGTATTAAACAATTATGTGAGTGAGAGGGTATAGAAATTAATTGGTAAGTGAGTCAGAGATGTGCTACTATCTTTAACTTTTAGTTTTTAAAACATCTTTTATTAATAAATTAGAAATGCCCTTTTTCTCACTTGAGCCCCTGTCCCCTGATATGTCTGTGCACGTCCCTGACACTGAGTCGTTTCAACTAGAACACGTTTCTTTGCCACATCCTGCCGCAGGAGTTAGAATGAGAACAAGAGAGGGGGGAGGAGAGAGGAATAGGAAGAGAAAGTAAAACTAAACTGTCTACTTTGGTTTGATTTAAACCAGGTCAGAGAGGAACCAGCGGACATAAAGAGAAAGTTGTCTATAATTTAACTCGGTTTAATCTCTTTATATCCAGTCTGTGGGTTTGATCTGTGACTCTGGCGCCCCCGGTGTCTGCTCGCAGTACGTGCAGGCCGCTGCACAGCACCCAGTGGAATCATCTGATGACCACAGACCTTCTCTCTGCTCGCACAGACTCGAACCTGAAATCGTACAACTAACATTTCCTACAGGGACTGCCCCCACCCCCCAAGCCCCTCTAGCACAGAACCGCCCGGCACGGCTCTCTCTCTCTCGACCCAGCAGAGCCAGCTCGGGCCCTCCTCCAGGGCTGCACTAGCCGGTGTTTGATTGGATTAGAGTCGGCTCGCCTTTGCCCTCTGACCTCGCTGATGGTGGCTGGCTGCTTCCTGCTGCCTCCTCCGCTCCCCCCCACCGACCGACCGAGAGAGAGAGCCTGCCCAAGCCGCACGGCGAAGCGCCCTGCACGGACACAGCCCACCGGGACGAGCCGCTTCCAGCCTGAGCCGAGCCGAGCCGAGCCGAGCCGGAGCGCAGCCACAGTGCACACACACGGGCGGACGGGGGAGACGAACGAACCAAGGCAGCCATGCGGAGGAAATCGAGGATATTGTTGTGTTTTGCGGTGCTGTGGGTGCTGGGGATAGCCTACTACTTCTACTCGGGGACCGCGCTGGGGCGAAAGGTAGGTCTCCCCCGTGTTGCTCGACTGTCTCTCCCCGGCCACACGCTCCGGGTCCCCGGCTCCGGACGGACGGTTCCCCTCCCGGACAAAGCGGAGATGGAGCGGTGTGGTTCGGCTCTGTCGTGCCGCTTCTCCTCCTCTTTTTACCGGGGACTTGCTGTGTGTTTTGTGTTGCACCGATGCTGTGAGGGGTGTGATACGGGGCCTGCTGGTATCAGTGAGCAGGCATTGATTTGCGGGAGATGAGTGAGGACGAGGGCGGCAGGGGGAGCGGGGCCGGCCGGCTCGGCAGCGGGGACCTCCCGCTGTGCCGGCGGTTACTTCCCCGGTGGCAGCGGGACCGGAGCACGTCGGCGCCGGCCAGCGTGTCAGCCACTGAGCCGCTGCCCGGCGCCGGTTCATCGGGAGAGCCGGGTGGAGGTGGAGGAATAGCGGAGTGATTGTTGCTCATGTGAGGCTGCCGGCCTGGCTCACAGGGCCGGGGGTGTTGGGTGGAGGAGGCTGGGTGTGGGGTGGGGGGGTTCGCCCATAGAGCACGTCAGCACAAGCGGCGGCTGCTGCTGCTGCTGCCCGGGACTGAGTCAGGATCAGGAAGTGTGGAGGCAGACAAGCGCCGGGGTGAATCCCTGATATTCTCCATGCTGGGTGGCTTCATAAGCTCATCACGTTTTACTGTGAGAAGAACCTGGATCCAGTTGGAGTCTACTCCTGTGGGAAACACACCTACAGTCATTCGATCCATTCCTGAGCTAAAAGTAATGCAGTCTGATTCAGCAGCCCTGCAGGAAGTCCTCTTATAATGTCTAGGTGATTTGTTAAAGATGTTTCTCGATAATCAGGGACTAAAAACTACAGTTGAAACAATAAATCGGTCAATTGCTTTAAATTCTATCAATCTGCATCAAGATCAAGATGAACTTTATTGTCCCTCAAAGTGGAGACACTGGCTTGAGCTCGTCACCAATTCTGCAGCCCATAAAACCCATATAAACATGTACACATGCACAAATCCCACATTATACAACAGACATCATAGCAATTACCATAAAGATTTACAATACAGTGCACACCTGACCATATTACAAATACATGTACAAAATGTAAATGATTACAGTCATCTGTGTTCTTAAAACAGAATTAAAAATACAATAAATAAAGTATTAATGCAAATAATTGAGGAATCACAAGCAAGCAAATTTCACACACTCATACATTTCAGTTACCTAAACATTCCCGATCTCACAATGTTAAAGAAAGTGGGTAAAATATTCCTAGATCTAACCCCTGATCTGGATCTACACCAAAATGTTATGGGTTGGTCCTACCACATCCTTCCATCAGGTTTTGTGGAAATTTGTTGCCTTGTTTTCCTGTTATCACGCATGTGAACAACCAGACAGGCGTGAAAACGTAACCTCCCTGGCGCAGCCAATAACTAATTTATTGTTTTTTAAAGTAAAGCAACAATGTTAACAAACGTGTGATGCCTCTAGCTTCCAACATGTGCCTTTTCCTTTATAGAATTGATCGTTTTTAGAATATCTTTGGGTTGTGGATTGAGTTTTGGATAAAACAAGACACATGAGTAAGTAAAGCCTGTCAATATAACACAGGAAGATTCAACAGTATCACAAGCGGCAGCCTCCAAAATGACCTTACAGTTGAGTTGGCACATCCCTAAAACAGTTTCAACACAAACAGAACCATATAACATTCAGGAAGGGGGGAGGGATTGCATGACTGTTGTGTTAGGCAGTATTAGCCGTGTGTACCTAGTAAACCGGAAGAGGTAATGGATTATTTGACAACACAGTGTCCATCAGTTTATTTTTAGATCAGTGTTTTCCCTTTTTGGGTCATGTAGTTGGTTTACAGCAACGTCTTCAACTAATTTTTTCTAGTAACACCAGCAGTAACTGGAAAAGTCAGTAGAAATTGTAGTAATAGTATTGAAATAGGCGGTAAAGTAGTAATGATGATAGTAGCTGCTAAGCTGCACTTTATGTATGAGAGGGTATGAATTCCATTCATAATAAACCAGGCCTGCACATGTAAAAGTATGTCACATGTGAAATTGAATTTAAATAACCTCCAGGTGTTCACATGTCTAAGACGTGCTGCTGGTGTAAACACTCCGTGTTCTTGGTGTGTGTGTGTGAGAGAGAGAGAGGGAGACTAGCTGTTACTCTTTTGTGTTGAGAGACCCGTGTGCTTGTTGTAAATCTGTCAGTGTGACCTGTCAGAGTCAATGTAGTCCACTGTGTCCTGTTTATTTGTCTGCATGGAGTCCCCTGCTTGGGCAGTTTCATTTGCACTCTGCCTCTATTGCCCCTCTAGATTTGGTTGTGTGTGCATGTGTTGGTGTGTGTGAAGGTCCTGTGTGTATTCCACCTGTTCCCTTGTCTTGTCCTCCTATCTTTACTTTGTTTGCTTTGCTTCAGTCAACCAGAGTAGAGCTGTTACTTGTCCATTAGGCTGATAGTTTTGTGTGTGTGTGTGTGTGGTTGCTAAGAGGGTCAAAGGGGCAATCCATGATAAGCAACTTTCTTTTGAGTTGATTTGTGGGCAGCATTAATGTGGAGCTGGGTTGATCGGTTGCACCTGGGTGGGGTCTTATACATTGGGAGATTTGATCTGTTCAAACAAAGGTGCTGCGGCTCAGGTTAAGTGTTGTTTTCCATCTCACCGTACTCTACTTTCAAGGAACCAAGGCGTTAAGTGATTTCTCTCCGATGTTGTGATACAAACTTTTGTAGCTGGACTGGAGTTTAGTTTAAAGTAGGTGGAACCTGGCCTCATCAAACCAATTTCAAATCAAATGTAATTGTTTTTAACAATGGTGTGTGTTTGGTTCCAAGTCCCTTAATTTTATATAATATAAAATGTTTCAAGCAAATGAGAATTTATTTTCTTTACATTGCAAGTTGTGTCTGACCGAGCGAATACAGTGTTATGACAAACAGCAAATCTTAATATTTAATATGTTGGAATTAGAGAATTGTAATATTTACATAAATTAAATGAATATTGAATTTCTATTGATTTAGATGCTTGATTAAGTGCTTAATCGATAGCTATCAACTCCAAATAATGTCGCCAACAGTTCTTCTGTGGTAACCCAGTCATTTGTTTTTCATCTTGTTTCTTCTCATGACAACAGATGTGTGAATTGGAAACGATGTGAATCTAATGATGTAACAGTGTTGGTAGGTTTCCAGTTCTGGACAAACACTCCCCCTCATGTTCAAAGTGTGATTTACAAGTTTGTACGTTCATTCATCCATTAGTCATACTGGAGATGTTGGTGACTTGTGTGCATGTTTAGTGGTCAAGACAATTAGAAAAGGAGCATGTTCACAGATAATGCTTTAATCCAGGGTTACACCTCACAAAGCCACACGTCGAGTCGTCTCTGTTCACGAGCATTGTGGTGAATTCAGTGTCCGGCGGCTTTGGGCTGAGATTTAATGGCAGCTAATACAGCTAATACACTTTTGAATAATCTTAAAGGACAGTGTCTGTGCCAGGGGGATAAGTACACACACACACACACAAAGCCATGACACGGTGGTTCTTTGGATCCAAGCTCTCACCAAATAGCATTATCAGTTCAAAAGTATCCCATTTGGAAGAATCTTGCTCTATCTGTGTGACACTTCAAAGACACTTTTTGAACACAGTATCTGTGCCTGTGAGCGATCACACTGCGCCGTTCAGAAATGAATGCTGCCATTTCTCACATGTTCCTTGTTAGCTCTTTTTGACAAGGCAGTAAAAACAAGGACTGAAATGTCACAGCGTGTCTACATCGGTCAAGTGCAAACCTTTTATACGAAATCATTCTTGTATCCTTGAACTTAAATTTGGACCCGCGTCTGTGGAAAGTTTCTTTCTTTAATTAATGTGTACACAGTTAGACAGTGTTCTTTTTTCAGGCTCACTGGCTTCAATGCCGTTGATATTCAGTGTGAAATGAGAGAATTCGAGCTGGGATCAGTCCTTATTCTCTGCAATTCTAGAAATATGGATACTTTATATATTGAAGTGTATATTTAAAACATGATGGTTTCTAATAATCATTCATATTTCAACCCCTTGGCATCGGTTGAAAAATAGAAATGCATCTCTACATTTTTATGATGATAACTGTGAAGAATAAGATAAGACTAGAAAAGGGCAATATAAATAGTCCATTTACCATCTGTTTCTGTTAATTGGCAACTAACTGCTCATCAGTGAGAGTGCGTGGTTGTTTGTATCTGTATGTAGGCTCTGAGATAGATTGTCATACACCCTACAGTATATATTCCCAATGTCAGCTGGGATTAGTTCCAGTTCCCCTCCACCTCCGACCTTGAAAGGATAAGCAATGTTGCTAACAGATGGATAGTTGATGCACTGAAAGTAAAGTGTCTCTTCTCCTGTACACAGTACAAAGTAGGTGTATAGAGTGACAGGAAACTTTGGGAGACACAGAGCAGCTGGACTCAGAACAAACCCACATATCTTTAAGTGCATTGTTGTACACTGAAGGATAATGTTGCAAACATGAGCCTGCTGCCTCATTAAAGTCTTCCTTGTTGGACGAAGCTCAGAGGGATTTTTCCGGCCCGCACTTGAAAAGCCGACGTCCCACTGTTGAGTCTACTTTTCCTTCTAATCAGCGGCGTGAGAGGAGAGCTAAATGGCAGATAGAGGAAGTTGGAACTAAACCAACAAACACTTTATTAGAAAGATATCAGCTGTTTGAGCAAAGCTGCAGGGGTCGACCTAGAGAAGTATTCTTGGGGTTGGAGGAGAGCAGCCTGGAGACTAAAAGGGTTTGTGGAAATATATATATATATATTTAACCTCAAACTGCCAATATTTGCTTGCAAATGAAGATATTTTAAGACACATTCCATCCAATTATTGCACCAGCAAAGCATTTAATAAAAAATTCTAAAGGTGGCATGAGATATAAACAAATCATGTATTTGAGATAAGCTAATCCCTCAATTTGAAATGAAGCCATAACAGATCATCAAATTATGTTAGTGAGGTGCAAACTCTTGAATGCAGAGGTTTAAATTAACTGACTTGGGCGTTGAATTGAGTGAGCGATTTTCTTGCTTTTTAAATTCTGTGCTTTTGAATCTTGCACTTGCAGAACCTGCATGATCTCAAATTTGAATGTTTGCCGACTGAGCAGTTCAGAAGATGTTTGTAGCTGCAGGCAATTTGGGTTCAGTCAGGTTTAATCCATCCCTCAAACAACATACAGCACAAGCATAGAGCTACTAAACAAACAAACACACACACACACACACACACACACACACACACACACACACACACACACACACACACACACACACACACACACACACACACACACACACACATTGCGTCAGGTGTAGCATAGACCAGTAAAGGTGGCAAAGAATGCTGCAGGGAGAAAAACAGAGCTGGTGAAAGCTGGGTAAGAATGTTACCAACCCTGTGTTCTCTCACAGCTGCTGACAAGACTGTCTGGCTTGTCTGCTTCCTTATTCCTCATCCCCTCATTGTATAGCCTGCAGACTGCTCCTGAACGCATTCTGTGAACTGCTCAAGTTAGAATGCAGGAATGAGGATCGTGTCTTCAACAAATCACCTGCACTTTGACATCCAAGTTTTGACCTTCTAAGTTGTGAATGCACTTATGAGGCGTGGCAGCTGGCACCCACAGTAGATCCGCCCCTGGATAGAGCGTTAATTACATAAACTGATAATTGGATTTATCAGAGCAATTAATGGTGTGGTTTAACACCCTGAAGCCAAGGTGTGTTGCATGTAGTCAAGACATCCTGTTCATCATGTGTCACTTGACTCATCAATCAGTAGATTAGCACAATTATAATGACCAATTTCCATAAATGAAACTTTTACAAAGAATAGAGACCATGAAAATATATAATAAGAGGTTGACACATTCATGCCACAATTGTCCTGTCATTGAGCTCAACTTTCAACCAGAGGTGGATCACAGTGTTTTTCTAATTGTTATTAGCTGGAGGATTGGATTTTAGTTTCTACTTGATGGTAGATGATTCAGTGGTGAACTTTTCCTTCCAGCAAACCAAAGAGAGGAGAGAAGAAGGAAATGTATCTTCTCAGTATGGATTCAGAGAGTCTGTATAGCCGCAGGGTCCAGAACTCATGAGTGAAAGGTACAGTCTCTGTTATCTGCAGCTGCAGGCGGCCAGTCTCTGCCGGTCTGTGCATGTCTCAAACTATGGCGTTATCAATACATCTGTCTCTCATCGTAGATTATGTGACTTCACTGGCTCCAAGCATTTCACTGACGTAAAAGTGGAAAATGTTGATTCAGTGACTGATGAAGATGTTACGTTATCGACGTTGATTAGAGTGCGCTTTGATTTGTTTTTTTATATGTGGTTTTAAGAACAAGGCGGATGCCAACGTCCGATCCTTAGCATAGGAGTCTGCGCACTTCTCTGTATCTGCAATCATTTCAGCAACGTCAAAAGTATACATGCAAATTAATGTACACACTCAAACGTGCGTGTTGTGTAACTATGGTACAGTAATCTAGCTAAAAGACCTGTGGCTTTTAAACCGGGGGTCTCAGCAGTTCAACGTGTTTATAAAGCCAGAATTCGCTGTAATTTCAGCCTGCAAGCAGATCCATTATTGCTAACTAACTAAATGCAGTTCCACAGAGCAAACGCTGAATCAATAAAAGGCTTGAATTAGATCTGATAAGATACAGAGATATCATGGAAGTTGTGTTATTTAGGTTATTTGTTTGAGTTAAATGAAAATTCTCATTTAAACCAAGTAATGGCTTAACTGTTTCTTTAGAGTCACACAATTTCATGCCTGGGAGTTTGAGGAGAGAGGAATACTTGTTCTGTTGGAACTGCTCCACTGATGCTCCACACTGTGTGTGTGTGTTCACAGTACATGTGGAGGGGAAATAAACTGTGACTGACTGTGCATTCACATGCTCCTGAAGGTCCCGGTTGAAAGTGGTTGTACCAACTTCGGTGTCAAAATGTGTTGTATTTACGGATATACAGTTTGCATGTGACAAAAGGTAAACACTTGACAAGTTGACATTAAAAGCTAATATACAGAGCGGATTGTAAGATTGTCTTATTATAGTGATGGCATTGCCAAATTGGCAATACGTGTACCAAAGTCTTTGCAGACTTGTATCCCAATTTGAGACAGCGTTCAAGTGAATTTTCACAGTTGGGAAAACATTTTTCCAACTTTTCCAATTCCACTTGAATGCACAGTAATTTGCTAAACCCCTCCCTCAAGTGGAGATCAAAGCTTAGAAACTGACAATGCAAGCTATCAACCTGACTCATAGGATCCCTTTGCATGGTGCTAAAGTATAAATGATGATTGCATGGTCGTGTCATTAGCATTTTCCAAAACCCACAAATATACCAGCTAAGCTGTATGGAACAGATTAATCAATATGTGACTAGGTATTAATTATGCTTGGGCTGCTAATTATTTACACTATTGATTTAATCTGCTAAATATTTTCTCGGTCAGTGGATTCATTGATTTGTCAGAAACAGAAAATATTGACTGTCTCCCACAACAATTTTTCAAAGTAAGTTCATTCAAATTGATTCAAATTCTTAAATTTTTCTTTCTTAAGTTTTTTTTGCACCATATATGAACAATTAAGCATAGACCTCACCCCTGTTCTACTTGTGCATGTATGTTAGCTAAACAGCCAAACAAGGTTATGTTAGAATAAAAGTGTGATCTTTCAATTTCATAACAGACATAACTGGCAACCTGTTGAACCACATTTGTCTAAATGTACTTTTGAAAATAACGAGAATAAAGACGTTTGAGTGGTTAATCTCCTACTGTTATCTCTGTAACCTGCATAAATGGTTCTGATAACGTAAAACTTGACAGGCCTTTCTGCGATAACTAACCATAGTGGGTCTTAGCAAACAAATTAAAGCGATTTACTGTAATTGTGAAAAAGAACGATGGAAAAGGTGAAAAATGATGAGATTTGGCTAGAAAAAAGAGGCAGAAAAAGAGTGTGGCTGGATCCAAATGAGAGAATGGTGAGCTGTGTCGAGTCTGGGAGCTTTTGCCTCCTCCAGTCAGAAGGAGTTAGTTCTGATCTACCAGCCCTGAATCCAAATGACTGACCGGCCGTGCTGAACAGACGGATGGCTGTTGACATACCAGGCAATAGACTGAGACGTTGCCAAGAATGAAGACAAATAGTTTAGGTAGACTTTTAAAAGAGCAGTTTATATCTTTTTATAAAAAACTGACATCTGCTACAAGGTATGATTGACCACATGCTGATCTGTGGCAAAGAGAACAGCAGTTTTTACTTATTTGATATAATTTAACTCAGTCTTTGTATCCACCCCTCGTGGCCAGCAGTAGGTTCCTTGTGGTTAAACATAATAATATGCTGCATCTCTGCATATGCTGTAAACTGGATTATTTTCTTCTCATGATGATTTTCTTCCCTGGCAGATGCCATGCATTCATAGAAAAGTGAAGAAATGGGATAAAGCTGTCCATTGTTCCAAGGGACAAGCGCTGAGACAAGAACATTTCAGGGATCTATTTCTTCATTCAACAGATCAGCCCCTGTTTATTCAATTTGTCACAGAGACAAACTATTATAGCTGTGTTATAACAATGTTGACATCCTCGGAACATGGCAGTCAGTTCAGCAGTAATCTGTGTTCCCGTTATCTGGCTCAAATATTCAAATAGGCCTGATACGGAGTGGAGGTGGTCATGGTGTTTTGCTTGTGTCCCGTTTGTGGCAAGGACACGGAAGTCACTATTCAAATGACAGCGATAACCAAAATGCTCCCACACTGTTGACTTGATGTTGGCCGGTGAGTCTAGAATCTAAAGGTTTTCAAATCCCTCTCAATCCAATTACACAAGTGCGACGCCACGTTGGAATTTAATGGAATCAGTGTATTATTTACAAAATATACAGCTGAAGGCTCATTTATGCTGCCTTTACATAAGAAATGAGATACGAGCATTTGAAATTTTATTGTTACTGTCACTGCCCACATACTTCCATGGCTACACTTCACAGTTTGGTCTTTTGTTTCCATATCTGTAAGCTTTCAGAAGACGTGCACAGATGCAGACAAAACCAAAAGGCTCCTTCTTTTTCTGAATAAATGTCTAACATTAACATTACAAAATCGAGTTGGGGTATCACAGATCCGTCGTCCAGTTGTGTGATTTTTAGACTTTAGGCATTTGTTTAGCTGTTTTGGTCACAGTTTCAGAATCATAGCAACTCACGGCCACTATCAGATTTCACAAATTGAAATATTGTTTCTTTGTGTAAATCAGGGGAGAAGTCAAGCTATTTGCCACTGTTAACAGGCTCATTACGATTAAAGATAGGGGCATTGGCCTTTTAATCTTTGCTATATTATAAAAATCCTTAATACAACTACGCTCGACAAAGATATGCATCAGCTCTGCAGAGAATATTGTTGCTCAACATGAAGAATAGTCTCTGTCTGCAATGATGCTCCATCCACACCACTTCCTGTGTTTGTTACTGCAGACTTACAAAGCAGATACAATACAGAGTCAGCCAGGCCGCCCACCTGATCCTCAGACGTGTGTGGATCTGTCAAAGAATCCCGATGCTGACTGTGCTCATCGGTCTCAATGTTCAATGAGCTGCTGATCTTTCTGAATATAGTTTTTGATATGCTCTCTGACTAAAAAAATTAGATCACAGCAATCGAAAGAAATTACTTTATAATGTAACGGCATCAAATATTTAGTACACAAATTTTTTTTCGATGTTAAGTATAATTTCATACATGATTCATGAAAGATAATCCTAAAATACTTTGCAGTGATGACTTCCCCTGAATGAATCAATCAGTAAACATGTAGAGAGAAGGTATGCACTAGGGCAAGTCCATTAGGCGTGTTTCATGGTGAATGGTTGTAACTGCAGCACAGCAAACTCTCATTGGTGATGAAACTGGGCAGCCTAAGTGATTTTTAAAATGGAAAAAATGTCCAAACAATGTCTGGCTATGTGCCAAAGTGATGGGTACTATGGATGTTTTTTTAAATGCTCGTCTGGTGGGAGATGTTAACTTCTCACCCTTCATCACATCACAAGTGATAACGAACTGATATTTGGTTCATCTATCCTGTAAGAAAGAAAACACAGCCAACACCAGTTATTTGTGAATTGTCTGCCACATCTTTCTTTAAGTGATTCACTTTGTTTAAAATTTGCATTTTCTTTATGCTTTTGTAAATCCCTGCAAAAATTGTATCATCAATTGTCCATCAATGTGATTAAGGGCTGCTCAAACTTGGCATGACTCCTCAGCCTATTTCGTTATTCAATGTTATAAATGGTCAATTTTAGGCTCTTGTATCTGCCTGTGAGATTAGATAAGCAAAGTTCCCTTCTTGCCTCTTCACTATTTTATACTGACAACTGCTCTGCAGGAAGAAAGAGGAAGAAGGTGCAAATTCAATCAAAGCAATATAGAAACATTGATTAAACTGATTTCAAGCCAATAATCTACATATTTGACAAGGACCTACTCCACTGACTCCTGCTACTGAGGCTACTTGTGATTTTTCCACCATCATAACTCATTGCTACAGGACTGAAATTAACACACTGCTACAGGCATACACTAAGTTCAAAATCCACAGTTTGGTTTATGATTTTATTGGTCAAGACTTGTAAAGAAGAAGCTTGTAACTTGTCTTTTAAAAAATGTGTTGAAATGGGTTTCAGGAAACAGAGTTGCTGACCTGGCTCTACTGGTTTTTTCTCATTTACAGTAAGAAGAATCAATGACTTACTGACTGACAAACAAACTTTTGCCTTATACGAATACGAGTGAGTCCCAACACAATGGATAGAAGTGGATGAAATGAATACAGTGTGTGTGTTTGTACACGTTTGGTACATCCTGGGGACTTATTGCACCATAAACATCTACCTCATGGGGACCAAAGCCTGGTCCTATTGACGCAAAACACAATTTTTGAGGACCTGTTTAAAGTTAAGATGTGAATTGTGGTTAGGGTTAGTAATGAATTGGTCATGGTTAAGGTCAGGTACACGGTTTTGGTTTTTCCACGGGGTAAAGCTGGGTCTTTGTGTAAGTGTGTTGGAAGGAACAGTGTCTTAACAAGGATAGCTATGCAAACACAAAAGAGTCTGTGTGTGTGTCAGTGTGTGTGTGTGCGCGTGTGCGTGTACAACCACAGCATGTCCTACCACGAGCTAACTTTTCCTGTGGGCTCATTTCTCTTTTCAGGGACACGTCAGCAGATTTAAGAATTTTGTGTTTGTATCTCAGACTGTCATGTGTTTATATGCCAACTCATTACAGAATTTGGCAACACAAATGTTTTTTCCAGTCCTTCAGTCAAGTTGCTATGTCGAAACTGGATGGCTCAAAAAGCTGTAAAAAAAAGAAAAGAATAAGGTAGCTTAATAGCAGCAGTAGTCATCTGTTTGAGTGGTTGAAACTCTAATGGAAAAAAAACTGAAAATCAGACCTTTTGCAAAAAATAAATAGTCAGGAAATACCGTGCTTTTAAAAACAGACTGCCACTGTATGGTGTGTTCCTCTGGTGACAGAAGCCTTGGTTGGCCGTTATGTAAAAAAAGACGCGTGCATTTCCAAATGTAACTTAATGGTAAAGTATACCTCTCTTTTTAACATAAACCCTCCATTTTAACCTAGACCCAGCACAGAGGTTTATGAAATGGTGTAGCTGTACCCATCAGTTCCTCTGAGGAGAACTAGTGTTGCCAACAAGCTCGTTGAAGCTCAGTCGAGTTGTGTTGTCAGTCAAATACGACAACATTATCTAGTGTGTAAAAGGAACCAGGCTAGGGGCCATTTCATACTTCATTATACTGTCAGCCAAAGAGTCAGTAATGCTGATGGGTGGTAGGGGAGGTTGTGTTATTGCCTTGTTTGAAAATACTCATCCAACTTGGCTAATGTTCAGGGCCAGAGCTGAGTCCCTCTCCATCATCCGGCTTAGTCTTCACTACAGTTGGGTTTGTAGTTTACTGAAGTTTTATTGTGCATTTATCTTTGTGCTCTATTGCAGCTAAAGAAGAAGTGCAGAGGTTGACACAACGGTGCTCTGCTTTCTATGTTCATCAATCAGAAGATGTGTTTTTGTCTGGATTCGTAGCTCAAGACTTTTAGCACAATATTACGAATGACGCCATCACATAGGTTAAAAGGATTTAAGAGCTAGTTAGCTGCAACTGTTAAAAATCTGCTAGTGACAGTTCACATCTCAGCCGGCAAAGGTTGTAGACGAGAAATGAGAATCTGCTTTTGCTTCTAGCTCTTTCTTAAATCGAGGATCAACGTGTGTGTGTGTGTGTGTGTGTGTGTGTGTGTGTGTGTGTGTGTGTGTGTGTGTGTGTGTGTGTGTGTGTGTGTGTGTGTGTGTGTGTGTGTGTGTGTGGGTGTGTGTGGGTGTGGGTGGGTGTGGGTGGGTGTGGGTGGGTGGGTGTGTGTCGGTGTGTGTGTGTCGGTGTGTGTGTGTCGGTGTGTGTGTGTCGGTGTGTGTGTGTCGGTGTGTGTGTGTCGGTGTGTTTTCCCCTGACTCAGGCCATATTTATGTTAACTCTCCAACAGGCCATATGGTAATGCACTTTCTCTCCCACCTCTTTTCCTTCTATTTCCTCCTGTGTATTTGCTTTTTTTGTCTTCCTGTCTTCACAAGCATACTTTTCTCTCTTCCCGTGCATACTTGCTTTGTCATACTATTTGTTTTTAAAATTTGAATGCTGTTTGTTCTTTTGTTGTTCTTTTGAAGTAGACTAGGAATTCAGTTGCTTACCCAGGGAGCCAATAATGAATACACAGACAGAAACACAATATTCCTGCCGTGTACAGATCCTCCAGAAACAGGTCCGTGACCCACTTTTGGGCCCTAACCCACAGTTTTAGAAACCACAAATACAGAGAGAGTAACAGAATATCATGTGCTCCTGGGCCAGCAGGGACTCTCTTTTTTTTCTTCTTTTTGTGGCTCTCTGCATTTTTGCCTTAAAAGGTAGGTTTGATTTATCTGCGATTTCTGCTCGGTGGGGGAGGAGTAAATGTGATTGTGTCACGTCCCATTACGATGGGCTAAGAATAGCTAAAACCCTCTAACACCTGATTTATTTGAAATGGGTTGTTACAAATATGCACTCTGGTCTGCCTGTCACTATGACCCGCCATGTTGGACGCGGCCAAGTCATACACTTTACAGTCGCAGGTACATCTTTCACCTGACAGAATGCTAGGTTAGGTTTTGTATCACTCTTTCTATTTGCAGATAGGACTGTTTCATTGTCCAGTTCGCTGTCTATCAGCTGGGTTTGATCCTATCACCGTGCGTCCCTGCTCAGGGTATGATGTCCTCACAGGTCACCTTACCACCCTACGTGTTAACGAATCAACAACGAGCGTGCAACTACAGCAGCACAAGAATATGTAGCCATAAACAGCTAGAAAAGATGGCCATGGCTCTTGTCAGCTCACTGATTAAAATGTATGAACGCAGCTAAATGAAATTTCCCTTTCGGAGCTGTAATGGCAGAATTGAGATAAACTGTGGCACCAGAGAATTTGTATTCCGCCTGGACTGAAGTCTGTGTTGTTTCTGTTTCTGTTGTTGGCAGATAACTCGGCTTTCACACTCTATTACTTACAGGTCTCATGTTTCCAAAAACAGCAGCACGATAGAAATTAAATCTAACTTTGTTTTTGCACTGCTGCCGAACTTGATACTAAAAGTGTCTCTTCGACTTGACTCTTCACTTTATAACACAATTTGTAGATGGTTTTGATTCTTGTATTTTGCTTCTGTTATTTAGATTAAATAGCCCACATATTTCAATGATTATCATAATGATGATGATCAAGAAAAAGCATGACATGAGAAGTAATAAAAAAACATACTCTGATCTTTTGTAGATAAGAACTTAGATTTGTCATCTGTCTGCACGCATCCACAGTCAAACATTTTGAGCACCATAGGGACCATAGAAGTAGTATATTATGTCTGACAGTTCTGTCTGTTGTTTGGATTGCATGCTGTACTGGCTCTGTTGGGGGGAGAAACAGCAGACTGTAGTAGATCCAGTGTTTGCATTACATTTACATTATATTGCTGAGTTTTACTCTTTCCTAACTTGACAAATGAGCAGGAGATCCATGATATCCTCAGCACTTATACTGCTGGGTTTACACTTTTGTGTGCCATTGGGCCGACCTTTTAATGAATACCAGTTGTGTTGCATTTGTTCTGTGTGCTGCATCAGCTGCCTTTCCTGTTCATGTGAAATATTAAACCGTTTTCTTTTTGAGCACGTCACAGCTGTAACGTAATGATAAGGAGAGCAGCCTTTTGAAACGAGCCACAGTCAAATGTGTATGATGACAGAATCTAACTATGAATAATGCACACTGAAACTAGAATACACCTCTCTACACTGTCAGACCAGTCCATAAGTATAGCTTGATAATGGTCTGTTATATGTCACTGACACCCATTACAAGAAAAACCTGAGTTGGAAGTGTGTAATTAACTTTCATTAAAAGTCTCACATCTGCTCCCCAGCCTGATAAACATGTTCATATAGCAAAAGCTGAGATGTTGTCATGATCCTGCCGTGTTTACTGCGGAGAGGCTGTTTGCTGTCTGTGTTGTAACATACACACACACACGTGACCAAGTCACATCAAAGAGGTTGCAACCTAACTCAAAAACAAGTGTTTGTTCAAATGCACCAAAAGAACGTTCTGCTCATTCAAACATCATCATCATCGGGGGTGCACACAATAAGCAACCCTGGGAGCCGCTTCTTCTTTTTCTTCTTCTGTTGTTTAATGCTGTCTCAACGTTCTGCATTTGTCTGAAGTGTCTCAAAAATTATTTTCACTCTGCACCCAAACCAAATCATGGTTTAGTTTGATCTGGACTCAGACCATCTCTTTTGGCTTACACAATTGTGTTCAGTGAGGGATTAAGAGAAGGACAATCTTTTCAGGATGTCACACAGCAGGCTTCAGGAAGTTATGTCTCATTATTCACATTGCATATTAAAGCTGGAATAACTCCCATTGGATCATAGATTTGAGTCGCTGATCTTAAGCACTGTCTGCATTGGTGCTTTTAGAGGATGTTATTGGTGCCAGGCCAAGGATAGAACATGTCTGGTTTATGTCCAAACAGGATTGTGTCGCCATCCATTCGTTCATCCTCCTGCGGGAGCTAGAATCCAGCTCTGGCACGTGTGTTCAATTTAGCAACGGATGTGTATAGGTAGTAGTAATGTACGTGCATAGAGAGTTCTATGGAAAATCTAGAGCAAAGGTTATATACTGTATGCATACATATATATTTCAACATTTGGTCTTACATTTACAAAAACAACACACAAAGTACAACATACATAGTCATGTAGAGACTGTAAATCTTGGCTTCGTTTCAGACTAAACACACACGCACAGCAACCCCTGCACACCATTCTCATCCATATGTGATACCCATTCATGAAAAATACTCCCTCTCGCTGGCTTGCAGAGAACATTTACCCTTGTATGGGAAAGAAAATATTTATGGACGTAAAGCTCCTTCCTGTACACACACACACACACACACACACACACACACACACACACACACACACACACACACACACACACACACACTCCTATGGTATGAGGTAACCTGCTGTACAGAACTTTAACCTTGATGACCTCAATGTCGTCTGGGGGGGGGTCTTCATCCACATGGTGCATTATACAATTTGCAATTTCAATCCTTCTTCCTTTTTTTGGTGCAACACCCCGTCATTATATTCTCTTTAAAAAAGCGCCAGGAGCTGTAATTTCCACAAATCATCATGATCATTACCATGCGCCAAACAATTGAACTAAAGCTCTTCCCATCATTTAGATTCTCTTAAAGCAAGAAGGGGCGTTTAGGGTGGTAGTAATCACAGACCACTGCTGTGGTCGAGGGAGGGATGGTCATTTACTGTTCGCAGGAGAGAGGAGGAGGAGGCAGCATCAAAGGAGGCAGGGAGGAAGGAAGGGGGTGTAGGGAAAGAAAAGAGAGTAAGCAAGTGGCTGATGAAAGAGTGAATTGGTGAATTTTAACTTCCCCAGCCCATAACCTACTTTTTAGCCTCTGCTGACACACTCGGATGATTCAGCACTCCACTCGGTCTCCCCCCTCTGCCTCCCTCCACATTCCCCCCCCCCACTCTTCTCTCTTGCTCCTTTGCCTCTTACCTCGTCTTGTTTAGTAATTCCTCTTTTTCTCCAACAGTGCCTTCCCTCGTTTCCCAAAATCATATTCGAACCTGCTCATTTATCAGGAGTCATTTGTTCAAATTATTTCTTAAACTCCCGCCGTCTTAACAGCAAGGGAACAAGCAGCTTCCACAATGCTGAATCATCATTACTGCCAATGGAAAATCAGACAAAAGATTTCAGGAAGTGAAATTTAACTTTTTTGTTTGTTAGTGTGGTGAATGTCAAACTGTCTTTGGTACTTCAGCACATAAATCATCTTTGAGTTCAGGTAGAGAGATGAAAACCATTTGATAACAGTAATGTCTCATCATCATATATCCCTTGTTTTAGTCTTTCCACTAGCTCCCTGTCTGTTTACAGATTTTAAGATTATGCAAACTAGTTTTAAGGCTCTCTGTGGTCTGGAGCTATATCTCTGAGCTTTTTGTACCATATGTCTCGGCATGTACTTGCTGAGGTCTTTTGTCTGTTCCAGGATTACCATTAGACAAGTGGTCAGCCACCACAACGATTTCCTGGCCCATGATGGTGACTGAATCAGCAGCTGATTTCGATTCTCTAGAACTGTAATCTTGAATTTGCTATGATTAACATTGTATAATTTGCACCTTTCTGCTTAAAGCCCGTTTGGAAATACAATAATTCTGTTAAATTGTTTAGGTTTGGGATATAGCAGCTGTCTCTAAATGTGATAATCCTGCAGTTGTGCTTCTTCCTCTTGTCGTGTGATGACATGTTTCACCATAGACACCAAGCGGTTAGCAGGATCATTTAATATTCATTGACATTGACCATTTATGGTTGAATGTGGGCGTGTAGAGGGCGGACTTTGAGGCAGATCCACGTACGCACGTTTCGTTGGTGTGGTTTATAAGGGGAGCTTGGCCTTTAGGTTTTATAGATCTGGATCTTTTCGTGCTTACTCCATTTTTTCGGACTTTGTGCGGACGTACACTTCTACTATGAATCCAAAACACTTTTCTATAAATGACGCCCCAGGTCAGCTGAGTCAGCAACGTCTTTTTAGCCTGTATTTCTGTTTTCACATACCGTTTTGTTTTTCATGCATCATAGTTTTTTACCTTTTTTAAGCACTTTGTGATATGGATTTTTGAAAAGTGCTCTCTAAATAAAGTTTGATGTTATCATAATTATTATTATATTTTTGAGTCCTGTCCCATCCCCATCTCTTCCTACCCCACCCACTCTATTTCCTCTAACAGATCTCCTCCCCTGTCAGCAATCAGCTGTTCTCTCCATCCAGCCTTCTGTTTTGCATTCTTTTCCACTTGTTATCCCCCCTCTTTCATGTCCAACTTCTGGACAGAAACACAGAAGGCCCTGTCTGTGACCCCTCTGGCTGAACATAAATGGTGGGTGTGTTGTGCGTGTAAGTGGATGTAACAGACACCATGAACCTGAGCTCTGTTTATTGTGTGTGTTGATCCGTCAGTGATAGGCAGGGAGGGAAGCAGATGAATTTCCTAGGCTGCTGCTTGGAGAACTGGCCTTACTGGTCACTTTACCAGTCAACATGATGACATTATCTCATTAGTGAGAAAATAAGAATTTGGTAAAATTTCCACAAATTATGAATGGGAAAAAGTATTGGACAGATCATCACGAAATAAGGGAAAGGAGGTAAGCGCTCTCTGAGTGTTCTAGTTTTTGATATTGTTGTTGTGTACAAACTTAATCAACAGCTACGTGGATAATGAGGAGTCTTTATTTGGAGCCGTAACCACATCAATAATTTTCAGCTGATGCCAAAAACTATTTTCGTAGATTGTAAATAATGGAGCCTCGTGGTAGTTTGAACTCACATGTTCTGCAATCACAATGACCTCTATGTCAAGTTGTCTACATGAATATTTGATGCTCTCTCACTGCTGTTACTCTGCTGCCGGCTTTCACAAAGGTAACTCCCTCCACTTCTGCAGCCTCCTCCTGTCTTCCCATTTAGGTGCATGTGAATTTGAAATGATTTCTTTTGATACTGTGATGTTCATTAAAGGAAACCTATGATTCTCACTGATAGCTCAGACCCCCTTAAGAGGCCATCTTAAAAAGGACTTTCCTCTGTTTGGCCAAACATCTAGAACCCTGCTGAGAAGTAGCACAGCCAGCACTCACTGGGTTTTCAGACATCCCAAATGCATAAATCTAAATTTTTCAGAAGATATCCCACTGGCTGGATTCTTTCTGAGCACCAAACATGACTTTCATTAAATCACCAATATCATGCTGGTTTTGTCCCTTTTTATTTGGTGTGTATAGATTTTTTTAGCAAAGGTCCACGACAGAGGGAGTGGTTCTCTCTCACAGAAAACCCTGAAGAGCCTGAAACCCCCAACCTAAAATTGAGGACCTTTTAAATGGTCTAAATATAGAAATGATAAGTAATGTGTCATCTGATAAATGACAAAACACTTGAAAGATACAGAATTGTGTTTCCAGCAATGTTTCTGTGAGAGCAACAGTAACACAGCAGATGGTGCACATGCAGAATCTTCCCTAAATGCTTTGGCAGTGATGTGGTGCAAGTTTACAAGGTTTTATTTCCTGGTAGCAGATTGAGAGCAAACTCCCTTATTGGACGTCTTCATTTGGGCTGATCCAGACAACACCAGCGTCAGCCGCTGATAAACAAGAACACAGGAACTGAGGATAATTAGCTACTTTTCCTACTATGTGTGTGATCTGATTTTAAGTGTGTGTGTGTCTGTGTGCGCGAGTGTGATGCAGATGGGGTTTTGGGAAGGAGGCCAGCACACACAATTGCTTCATTGAGTCTTACACCCCCTAAGTCTCTCACTCGCTCACTCTCTCTCTCTCACTCTCTCTCTCTCTCTCTCTCTCTCTCTCTCTCTCTCTCTCTCTCTCTCTCTCTCTTTCGCTCTCTTTTTCTCTCTCTCGTGCTCTCTCTTTCTCTCTCTCACACTGGTGAGACTTGTCACAGTTTGCTTCATGCTTCAGGGTTGAAGCTCGTCAGCTTCCCAGCACAGCCCCACCCCCTGTCTTTTTGTTATTCTGCCTCCCTCCCTCTCTCTCTTTCTCTCTCTTTCTCCTATGTCACTCTTGGTGAATGTTTGATTTTGGCATGACTTTATTTTAAAGTTACACATAATGATTTGATCCATGTGTTTGAAGCAGAATAAACATCTGCAGCCATTCGCCAGCAGGGGTGTTTATGTATGTTTGTGTGTGTGTGATTTGCTTCTGAAACTTTTGTGATATTTTGGATAACTCTCCTCCTTTGTCCTGGCTTATTAAGTGTCAGGGAAACAGACAGAGAGCCGAACTGTGTTTTTTCTTACTCCAGGCCTGGCTGACTAACAACTCGAAGAACCCTTTGTAACAGAACAGAGAGAAAGTGTTGATTTATTTATCGAACTTTCACTCTTTGTGTCTTCAGTATGTGTTCATACTGCTGACATGGATTTTTGGGTTTGTTTCTTGTTTCATTGTTCTCGAATAAGCCCGGGTGTTGATGTCATGCCTTGTGTTGTTTTTTTTTGAAGACTGTAGTTTACATTTGTGCCAATCTATATCTCATAGAACGGCAGGTTATGCAGAGAAAGCTAATAATAAGCATTCGTGAAGAACCCTTACAATAGCTGAAACCATAAAAGCTGAGAGAAGCTTTGAGCTGAATCGTAAATCATGAATTTGTTTCCTGTGGAATAATCAGTCGCAAGGGACACAAAGAAAAGGTTAGAAAAGATGAACCTTGCATATCCCTTGACTCTACTTTCTTGTCTCTGTTGTCATTTTCAAATGTCCTGTCGCTATTTATCTCTCTTGCTCTCACAAACAGATCAGCATGTCTACCAGCCAGTTACAGCGAGTGTTTAATCAGCCATGTGCAAAATGATCGGCTGTAACATTTCCCTTCAGCTGAGTTTACTAGGAGCATATGGATGAATGTAATAATTCAGACGGAGTTCATAGAAAGTGTTGAGCCCGGTCCCATCCGGACCAGACAGCGTGTTTGTAGATTTGAGGTTCAAATGGGAAAGGTTAATAATTTAGACAAGTTCCATGTTCAAAAGATTCACAGTAATAAGTTTATTGTATAAGAACAATACTTACAGAGAGTCTCTGGGGTTCTGCCGGACACGTCACCAGGATTTCTGGATCATGTCCAGAAGAAGCGCGCACACTCATCCTAAGTCCACAGTATTTATAAAGACACCCTGTGTAACACAGAGGCGGTTCTTTCTTTGAGGGAATTCAGCAATTGGCCAGATGCATACTGTTTCCTCAAAGTGCAGTTTTTTGCAAGCATATCACTTGTAAGGGAGAATCCAATCACTTCATTGTATTAGTTCTGGCACTTCCTCTCTCTTACACCTGCTCATGTGCCTGGTTACCAGTCAGTTGCTAACGGCTGGTTTCCTGTTTTGTCTCTTTCTGTGGTTGTTCTCTGGGCCTGACCCTGCGTCTGAGTCAAAAAGATATACATCATTCCAATTTAAAAAAAAAATGGTTGTAGCATTATTGATTCTTATAGACTATACAGCTAATATTTATTCACAGGATATAGGTAAAATATAGTCATAAGATAAAGAACAAAACATAGATGTCTCAACAAAAGCTAGCATGGTGAAGACTAGATGTTTTCACTGTCTATTTCAGCACCTTGAATCTGCCTCTTTGTATGAAAGGTGCTCTATAAATAAAATTGCCTCATGTTTCAAAACCGAGCAGTGAAGGTGGTATATGGTACGGTATGGGGAGAAATTAGAGAGGGGACGTCACCACATGACAAAGACCTTAGAGGCGAGTAAGTTAACAGAAATTGAGGCGAGGAGATATGAGGGGAAAGGTGTGTGTGTGTGTGTGGCCTAAGAACATTGCTCCAGATCCAAGTCGCAGAGAACAGCATCACCGCAGGGAGCCTGAATCAGGGATATTAACAATGTGAAGTCTCACTGTCTCCTGCAGAGGAAGATGTCACACGTGCACAATACATGAGATGTTTCCAGCGTTTCTTTAATCTGCTAATATACAGTTACATATATACTGTATACCATACAGTTGGGTGGTTGTAGTGAAGACAATTGCGTTGTGTTGCAATTGAATTGAATAGCTATCCCCTTTTATTTTGTGATGGACCATGTGACACTTCAGCTGCTCTCACACATGCACTCAACTGCGGACATTCTCCTGAAATTATCTGCAGGGGCTGTAAGCGAGACATGCAGACATTTTCCCAGGCCAAAAATCTGAGGTTGAAAAAGAGGTGTCATGCATATAGAAGACGAGGATGTCAGCTTGGAAAGACGAAAGCTGCTTTCAGACATCCACAGAACTCTGCAGTTCCTCCGTATTATTGCCAGAGGAGGTGCATTTGTGAAACGGAAATGTCAGGAGGAGGCGCTCCACAGTTTCTGCCGACTTTCTCCACCTGACCTAGTATAATGTCCGTAAAATGTCAAAGTCAATTTGTGAATACAGCAGAGGATCCCCCGCTGTGGAAGATGCTTCCTACACGCGACAGATGCCAAAATGTAAAAATTAAAATAATATCTTCCGGTAAAAACTGTGTCATTCATGAAGACCCTGGCAAAGAGGTATTGTGTGATCTCTACAGCAACTTAATAATACGTTCCAGCTCTTGCCTAAGTAATGCGGAGGATTTGTTTCTGTTTTGAAAGCGTCTTTGCAGAGAACCTCCCGCGGTGTTGTGCATGTGTGAAAGACGAAGTCTGGGTAAACTCGGCAGCCAATTCTCCGGATTTTATCCGCAGGTCATGTCTGACAGAGGATAAGAGATTCTAGAGCTTTTGGTGACATGGGCTGACGTTGGTGCTAATGTGATTTCCGCAGCAGAATAAATATTTCATGTCTTGCCTTCTGAATGCTCTGCAGACGTCACCTCTCGCCTGAATGTTCCGGTCATTTTCCTGTGGTTTTTAATGCATCTACCCTGGAGAATCTCCTGCTGCTTTGTTCACATGTGAAAGACAAAATCTGGAGAAAGTCTGTCCCCAAATGTCTGTGGATTTTCTAGAGAAAACTGATTCAGTCACATTTACTCAGTGATGCTCTATAAACTCCATTGTTCAGGAGCTACACAAGTCCCTCGAGCAAGTTTTTCTGTCTACTGGTTTTCAACATCTGTGAAGTAAAGTTTGGAAGAACACCAAGGCCTCTATTTTTTTATAATCCTGTTTCAGTTTTTTATATTTTGTGTTATTCTGTGGTAAACTGTGTTTTAGCGATATATCAGAAAAGCTCCACAGGACCTTCAACCCCCCTCACCCCTCTTTACATAAAGTAGGAGTGAAACGCTTTCACCTGACTTCACAATGAGACATAAATCAGACTTAGTTCTCTCTCCTTTCTCTCCTTCTGTGGGGATTTTTCTTGGTTGACTCCTTGAAGTTCAGCAAGTTCACGTCTGGGTCTCATCTGGAGAAGAAACAAGCCTTTGAGAGATGATACAACTCTCTACCTGTGCTTTACGTTAAAGCAGTTTGTTTAATTAGAATTAATGTTTTATGCCTCTGAAATATTTTAGCCATGAACACAGTTAAATGTTACATCCATTTAAGGCATTTAACATGATGTGCTTCCCATAAGAAATGTGATCAGGGCCATAGTGTGTTGATGGTAAACTGATCAGTTAAGGAACAGCAATAAATAATAAACAACAAATAATACAAGATAAGTTTGAATTGGTAAAAGATTTCAGCAGATTTGTCTTGAAGAGGAGAAGAGATCTGATTTAGGAGGGATCAGGTTGAAGTGGCATGTGACTCTGTTTGTTTTGCCATTATGGACGCTTATCTGTCCAGACAGGTTAGGTTCCCACATCATACATAACATTTTGACTGTGGTTTATTTCTGATAACCAGCGTACAGTGTGTTGTGATGTTACTGTGAACCCCTGCAGGGATGGTTCTCTTTTCGCTCCTAGGGGTTGATTCAAAGGTCAGGCAAAACTCATCAGAGTTCAGCGTCTTGATAAAGGACGCTTCAGCAGGACAGATGCTGGCTGTCAGGAGGGCTTGAACCTGCGCCATCTACTTGAAGGATCTTTTCTCTAATCACTCACAGCGCTCGTTGCTGTACACTGCCCTGTGGGTGAGAGCCAGCGTAGATTACATACTGTAGGACAACATATTAGAAACAAGTAGCATTGTATTCATTTGTTTCTTTTCTGTCCACATTTTTACCAATAGCTCTGTGTAGGGCAATTTCCTCCCGTCGATCCAAATCTTAATTGAAATATTTCAACACCTATCCATTCTCTCACTCATGGTGACTAGAGATCGAAGCCAACTTGCTTCGGTGATCTGCAACTTTACTTCTTTATGTCACTAAACTCTACACACTGAACCTTTAAGAGAAATGCTTTGGCTGAATGTGTTGATTGGAATGTTTCTGTTCGTTGTAGTTCTTAATAAACGACACAGATATTAGCACTTTGTTATAAAACTAAGAGCTTAGTCTACAAACACCCTGGTCAGAATTTTTCTCAGTGCACTCACCTTGGCTGTGGGAAAGATGATGGATCCCTACTGTCTCTGCCAGTAGTTTGTGAGCTAACATGGTGCATTTCGAAGGTTATTCGTTAGGCTGCTTCAACTCATCTTCAATTATGGGATAGTGTAAGTAATTGTGGTACTCCGGTAGTCTCTCATATCTGTCTTACTTGACCTAGTTCTTACATTTCATTCACTATGGTTAATTTAAGAGGAACAGGTTTCAGTCAGCACCATATCATCATCACTGTGTGCTTACTTCTGTTTCCTGCTGCTCTGCCTGATGTCCTTTATTGTTCTGTCCTGTCGTCTCTCGGAGGGATTTTGTTATAAATTAAATCCTGCAGAGCAAATCAGATCATTGGCACTGCGTGTTGTATCCGAAACATGGTTTAATCTGGATTTACTCTGTGAAATCAAAACCATGTTTGGCTTGAGTTTGGATGTGTACATAACATGTATGCAAAAAAGTGTGTGTGTGTGTGTGTGTGTGTGTGTGTGTGTGTGTGTGTGTGTGTGTGTGTGTGTGTGTGTGTGTGTGTGTGTGTGTGTGTGTGTGTGTGTGTGTGTGTGTGTGTGTGTGTGTGTGTGTGTGTGTGTGTGTGTGTGTGTGTGTGTGTGTGTGTGTGTGTGTGTGTTCACTGAAACCTCAACTCCTCTCTGAGTTAATCTATCACTGCATGTGATCAGATTACTGTGGATTATACGTTGACTATTAGAGTCTCAACTAGGTCTTGATAGAACACACATACACATTCACATAGGAACAGATAAGTGAGCATAAGTGTGCGTGTAACCGGACTGACACACTAATGCATGTGAACTCTCAAACCCCCACATACACAAATATGAGCTGACACCTAACACACACACACATGCGTGCGTTGGTGTGATCTGTCAGGGGCTTAAAGTCCATCCCATTATCAGTGAAGCAGGTGAGAGACCTTTTTTGCACCCTGCAGAGATCATTCAGTTAGCAGAGAGTAAAGCGTTCATCAGGGCTGGCAGTTGCTTTTAATACAAATAAATCTACTTCATAAAATAACCCCAATATCTGAAATGTGGTGTTGAGCAGAAGTAAACAGAAGCTGTAAACAGGGCAACAGGCAGATATGCTCAAAAGTCTTTCGACAGTTGAACAGTGAAATTGGTTGTGACAGCCTCAGTGTTTGTCCATCGTTAGGTGACATCAGGTGCCGTCGCATTGAGACTGTTGATCATGACTTGACATTGTCACTTTTTGCGTCATGTTGCAGCAGCAGCCCACAAAACGGTGATTTTCTTTTTTACATATAAGCATTCTTTATCGCTCCGGGTGCTGTCAGATGCTCAATGCTGCCGTACAAGGACCACCAAAGAAAAACAGAGACAAACTCTCTGCAGGGAACAATCACTTGAGAGAGTTGTGAGGTGGCTCAAACCATGAAAGCAAAAAACACCACAGAGGGAACAATTATCAAAACAAAACAAAAAGCAGCTGCATCTTAAGGAATATCAAAAGACAGGAACATGTCCACACAATCCAGCCAGACTCCTTGTCTGAGTTTGCCTTTCCCGTGTTATGAACGCAGCAGGGGATTCTCCGATACACACTCACAAGAACAGTTACATTTTTGACGAATGCAGGATGGCGCATGCAGGTGGCAGGACACAGTGTATTCAGCTTTGGAAATAATCTACAGCACATGGACATCTTTATTCTCATCGTCTCTTAAAGTTGACTCCTTTTTGCATCCGTAATTGCAAAGATTGTATTTATATAGTAAATCATATTTTCAGAAACGGTGGAAATATATTGTTATACCTACACACAAAGTTAAAAACTGGAAAAAATGGGTGTTTTTAACAATTGCTAGCAACAATATTTTTGTCAGTTATTAATACACTGGCTGTAGCAAGTGGACTGAGGTGTGTGTCTGCCTGTGTGTGAGTGCACTTTTAGTCATGTTTGTGTCCTGGAGGAGAAGCAGACAACAGCCATTTTCAACAAGAGGTTTTAAAATCCATTCAAGCGATGAGAGTCATAAAAATAGCTCTGCCAACATCTGCTCTCCACTTACCTTTTCAAAGACACGTTTCAATCAGCAGCAAGTCATCTTTACAGCGTTCAGCTATTGATAAATCACGTAGACCCTAAAGCACTGTTCCTTAAAGCACTTCGTTGTTCTCATGGTCTCCTAAAAGCCTTTTGTCCTGGTGCGATTTGTGTTTTCCATAAATCATAGTATGTGCGGATCAGAAGTGGGCAGCACAGACGCAGCTGCACTTTGTCTCCATCACTTTTCACTGGGAGACTCTTCTTTCATTTGATCTTTTCCTTGTTCAGCCCCCCCCGCCCACACACACACATTAATGTGAGGGGGTATAGTGGTCAGGATGTCTGTCCGCCCGCCCGCGTGTCCAACCATCCGCCTATGTGTCCGTTATCAATCTGTAGAGCTCCATTAAGAATTCTTTCATGAATATTTAATCAGGTAGTGAAGTGGAGCCCTTTGATATTTTGAGTTTCTTTAGTGATCATGAAATCCTGAGAGCAGCTCTTCAGGTTGTCGGTTAAGAAGATTATCAACTTATGTAAAGCACGGAGCACGCCCTGCTGTCTTTATGTGATTGTTATTATTTGGCATGGACAATAAAACAATATCAACAATATAATTTTTATCAATAGCAATATAACAAGTTTTAATATATATCTCTATATCGCTTATGCATTGTGTAAGTACAGTGTGAGCGTATAACACATGATCTACCTCAGATTTGTAAAATGTTTTGCCATTTATCAAGTGTTTTGTCATTCTTTGCTCACAACCTTCACCCAGGAGAAAAATCCGTCTTTAACCTAAAACAATATAGTATGAATTGGGGATATTTACATCACGATAAACATTTTATACCAATTGATGAGAAGAATTAACACAATAAATGCCACCTTATTTCTTCTTTTAAGTTCAGGGATGGATTTTTGCTCCTGAGTGAAGGCAGGGTTTTTAAAGTCTTCTGTATGAGCAGGGAATGAATTGATTATGGATGAAATTTATATTGCGATCATTTTTGAAACCGTTTAATTTTCCAGCCCTAATATTGTGTGCTATATTTCAAACAGTCAGCCATTCTTTATCCCTCAGGGAAATATTACCACTATAGGTAATTGCTATAGCACTAAGTGATCTGCTCTTGTAAGTATTGCAGCTGCTGGGAAGATCTCCTGTTGACTCAAATTAAACTAAATTTCACTTGTGCCTATTTCTTGGTTTTCTTGGTTGTCACTTCTTTTATCTCGCATCCCATTATTTATTTTCCTCTCAACTGTTTTTTTCAGAAAAAGGGAAAATTAATTTCTGCATTTGCAAGTGAAAGTGGAACCCAGCGCTCTGCACTGGCTCGTCTGAGTGTGATTAGGGTGTAGAAGCAAAACGATTGGCATGGGACTGAAAATAGTTGTTTTTTTAATTCTCTGATGGAATTAAACATTAACATTTTTAACATAGTAATTTTATAATTTACTTGTGCAGCCAACAGAAGGGAAAGTGGTGTGTTTCTAAGAGGAAGCTCATCACTCTACATCACTCAGCAGTAAGCTAGTGGCTTCTTTGTTTTAGTTTCTTGTTCAGCCAATGTTTATCTTTAAGTTTTCTCTTCCTGTAAACGGATTGTCAGTTAGCTGCTGCTAAAAACTGAAATCTGTCTGAGCCTTTTGGTAAACATCACACTGTCAGCAGGTCGGAGGTGAATTCAACTGGTGTGTTGGAAATAACTGTAGGTGGCAGAGATGAGTGTCAGTACAAGTCTGTCTGTGAGTCAATCGAGAGGATAACTCAAAAACCACTGAACTGATTTCCATTGTATTTTGTGGAGGGGTTAGACACGACCCAATGAAAGAACTCAATTATATTTTGGAGCAGATCCAGATAAACGGTAGGATCAGGATCTTTTGGGTGGAGGTATTGGCTCTCTGAACAACCTTCTGCATTTTATTTCCTTTGCTAAGGAAGTTGTGTTGTCACCCCTGTCTGTTTGTTCGTGAGCAAGATTTCGCAAAAACAACGGAACAGATTTCACCAAAACTTGTTGGAAGCGTTCAATTTGGGTCAGGGAAGAACCCATTACATTTTGGTGCGATTCAAGGATTTTAATTTAAATTTTCTAAGGGAATAATTCATGGATCCTGATATAATCTTTGAACAGACCTTTGTCTCTTTAAAACCCCTGATTTCTCAAACACCATTGCATCAATGACTGTAACAAACAGTTTCGTGACCTCAGTGAAAAGTCTGGATGAGACTGAAAAGACGTGATCATCACAAGACACGACACAGCTGACCTCGTTAGGGGTCAGTGCTTTAAACTCTTACAATCAACAGTGGTGGTTAAAACCAAAATTTGACAAAATCGCACCAATGTGAAAGAGGTCAGAACTTGCAAACCCTGGTTTACTGACAACCACTGACATTGAAAACACATGGAGACTGAAGAGGGGAAGAAGTTCCACAGTTTAGAATCTCATTTGAGAAGCTGGAAGAGGGTCAAACTTTGTAAACAAGTTGAAGCATTTCAGTTTGAAGAGTTGACTTTAAAATGTCTGCCATAGAATCTTTTCTACAGAAAAGCCTGGGAAAAGCTAAAGTCCGATGTTAAGTTTTATTTTACACTGAAAATGTGTCATGTTTTCTCCTCTGAATCTGTCAAACTGCATCTCTGCAGCGAGTACATGTCGGCTTTAGTTTCCATTCCACATCGAGCATCACCGTCAGACTGAGCACGCTCTCAGCTATAAGTCAACACTTATAGAAATGTATTTTATGGAGCATTTTCTTTAGAGTAGTCGTGGGTGTTAGAGAACCTAATCTTATTTCAGTCACTGGAAAATAGGTGTAGTTTTAGAACACAATGACACGCGGTCCTCAGCAGATGAATGGAAACGTTGGCATATAGAGGAAAGAGAAAACAAGAGCCGTTATTTTGCTACTAGAAAGGCGGCCGCATAAAAGCGTTAAAAATAGTGTGAAATCCTTTTTCTCCCCTTTCCCCCGTCTCTCCAGTGTATAAATTAACCGTTAAATACTGTTTCTGTTGGTTTCAGACTGTTGCCTGTTCTCCTGAGACGGGAACAAAAACAGATCAATAAAGCGTTTAGAAAAAGCTGAAGGTGAAAAGGACCTACGGAGCAATCAAGAGAGTTTAACAATAGTTTTCTGAAGTCAAGGGCAGTGGTCTGCACAGGGAGGGCCGGTCACTAATTGCTGTGGCTCACAGTGTATTGATCCAGTGGGTTTTTATGGTAATATAGATGAACACACGCATGGGTGGCTCGGTTCAAATGTCCACCTGTGTAAGTGGTGAGAGCATTGCTTTGGTTCTGTCGGGATGGAGTGACTGAATGAATAAGATAATGAGTGGACAAATGAATAACCAGCTGGAAATGTTCTGAATCACGAAGCACATCTCTGATTTTATTCCAAACTCGCTAACAATGTGAAATAAAACAGCTTTTCAGTTTAATTATGAGGCTAAAGACGACTGAAGAGCAGAATAAGTGAATTGATGATTTTAACATGAATCTTTTCTGTATTGTCTGTGAAAGGCTCATATCGGCTCAAATATTAGTTTTCTCTTTTAGGTCAGGGATGAAATGTGTAAACCAGTTCAACCCTGCATGTACTTATCTATTATTGAATAAAAGCTATTGAAACTTCTGATAACATCCGCCAACCAGGTTATGACCCTTGTCTAATAGTTTGTTCGTTTGATTGAAAGGAAGATTACAGAAAAACTCCTGGACAGATTACAGTGAAACCCGGTGAAAGGATGCACTATGGGTCAGGGAAGCAGCTATTACATTTTGGTGTGGATCCTGAAATCTTTGTCACTTTCTCTAACACTGTACGATGGGACTCAATTTGTTGTTGACATTATCTTTCTTTTTTATTAGAGAATAGTTCAAGAATCTCGATGAAAAAATCTGGTGCAGCTTGAGTGATTTTGAAGGGACTGTTTGGCCTTGATGGGGGTTCGTGCCCTTCAGAGCGCCATTCTAGTTGATGCACCATTTAGAATCTTCAAATATAAGGTGTATCTAGCTGCTCTACTCTGTGACTACCATCAGCTGACTGTGTGTGTGTGTGTGTGTGTGTGTGTGTGTGTGTGTGTGTGTGTGTGTGTGTGTGTGTGTGTGTGTGTGTGTGTGTGTGTGTGTGTGTGTGTGTGTGTGTGTGTGTGTGTGTGTGTGTGTGTGTGTGTGTGTGTGTGTGTGTGTGTGTGTCAATGCTAATGTGTGTCTCCTGGTTTCTTCCAGAAGGAATCAGACTCCAGTGACTCATCTAGTAGAAGCAAACTTTACAGCTCTGACGATAAGACTCATGGACTGGAGACCCTGCCGCCAGGTAGGAAACTTCACTTCACATCTTGCACCACCACCACACTGCACCAAAACATGACATGGATAATATAGCTTTAATAATAACAAGTATTTAATTCTATTAGTCATATACATAGTCAGGATATTTGATCCGGATCTCCGGGTTCAGTGTGTCATTGTTTGTGTTTGTGATCGCACTGAAGGGAAAGACAAACACTCCCCCCCGCCCGCTGTATGCACAGACATGGTGCACCACAGTCACGTATCCAGAGGGTTGCCCACATCATATTCCCACAACCAAAACCATTTCCTCTTTCAAATGTGGTAACATGACATAGCTTTGGTTTGATTATCAGGAGAGCATGAACATCCTCCACTTCACCATGTTCAAATAACCACCAGACTGTACAGCCATCAGTGTGACACGAATGTCACATCCACTCATGTATCCAGATAATTCAAGGATCCATTTTAATCCTCCCGCAAACCCAACTATGTGTCTCCACCCTGACTTTGACAAACATTGTTTCAGAGTCCAGCAGGGCAGAGAAGTAAGAGCAGAAAGAGCAGATCTGAGCAGAGATTTTTTTATTCAGCGCTCGTCTCTCCTCAACTCACGGCAGCCGCTGCCCCCCCCCTCACAAGCCCAGGGCCCGAGAGCTGAACACACACTCTCTTATCTGATCCAGCGGTAGAAATGGAATCCACTTTGAATGTTGAAGTAGGGACATTTCAACCTTTTTACTAAATAATGTCAGCAAATCGCAACGTCACCCACAACAACACACACACACACAGACACACACACACACACACACACACACACACACACACACACACACACAAACTTGCAAAGAAGAATGGGAAAAAAGGTGAAAAAGAAAGAGAGGAAAGAGAAGCTGTAGAGGAGGAGGAGACTGGGATTAGAATATGGAGGATTCAGTGATGAAAGAATAATTCTTCCACTGATGAAGATTGTCTGGATTTAAAGCCCCGGGAAAAAAAAAACTGCAAATGGATTTTGTATTTAGGTTTGCAACGAATATATCTTCTTTTTATTGATTAATTGATCTTCCGTATATTTTTTGATTGATCAATAATAGTTTAATAAATCTTCCACCTGAATTCCAAAGTCGATTCAGTTCAATTTGTAAGTTGCCAAGTCACCCCGTATGTTATTTTATTCACATGCCATGTTTAGCCGTTACAATATTATAGAGAAACACAACAAACGACCCCACAATGAACAAGCAGCTGGTGACTGGAGAGAAAAAAACTGCCTTTAATAGGAGGAAACCTTCAACAGAAAGAGAGTCAGTCTGGATGGCTGTCTGTCCCTCGACCAGTCATGGTTAGAGGAGAAAAATGGTGGGGAGAGGAGAGGTGGGTGGAAATGGGGAGAGAGAAGAGAGGGAGGTGGAGGGGGCAACAGAACAGGGAAAGAGAAGAGAGGCAGACCAGCATCATCATGTTCATAATGCAGCACATCTGAGAAGCTGGATGCAAGAAATTAAACAGTAAAACTTAAAATCAATTCGTAAAATACCTTTTTCCTGTCAATTAATGAATTGTTTCAGATCTACTTCTGTTTAGATTATCTTTTCAAAAAAAATGTATTTATACTGAAATCCACTTTAAACAGTTTCTGAACATCCCCCTAGCATCTTGTTTTCTGATGACCTCCAGGAACGCTGAGATGTCGTCACTGTTTATTTGGTTGCAGGTGAAACAAGGTTCACACCTGATCTCATCCATCAGTGATGCTTGGTGTTATTTGGTGTTATAGATATAATGCGTAACAATTCCTACGTTATATATTTAGTTTTTTTTTGTGTACTTATCCAAAATGTTTACAACAATGTTCAAACGCAGAGAAATTCACAAGTTTCTTAAAAAGATAACACAACTCGTAATGGATCACGATTATTGATTGACATTTGCTGTGTAATGTGAATAAAACTCTTCTACATTACCTTAAACGTAGATAGATTACACAGAAAATGTCGTAACAAACTAAAGCAAATTGTCACAAACAGCTCAATGACGACGGGTAAATAGTCAACTGTAACTCTGAGGGTCCGAAGCAGCTAACTGCCAGTGGGGTCCCGAAGGGAGTATGTAAAGTCGTCTGAGATAGAGAGTATTGGGAAAATGTCAACAAGACTAGTAACACCATTGAGAAAGTGAACAGTTAGTCTACTATGAGTGGTTCAGTGTTCAGAGAGGTCAGGAGCAGCAGGGAGAGAGTGACACGCAGAGTGAGAAGTCAACCATTTTCATTTCACCACATTAATTAGTTGCTGCCACTAAACATAGATATCAGCAAGGACATCAAACATTGTGACACATGCAGCAGAGACTTGGAGGCACTGTCGTACAGTCACAGGCCAATCAGCGCAAACTTCGGCTCATTAGCATGCCAGGCACATTCACATGCCGTCAGGGTAGACACACACACACACACACACACACACACACACACACACACACACACACACACACACACACACACACACACACACACACACACAGACACAGACACAGACACAGACACACACACACACACACAGAGATAACCTCACTGAATCTTCTTTCTTTTCAGAAGGCTCTGTTTCTGTCTCTCTCTCTTACACACACTCATCCATACTGGTAGTGTAATCTCACGCCACCATATGCTTTAACACAAGACATTAGCATAGCAGCTGCACCCGGCTAATTAGGTGTATTATTATTCGTTTGTGCCTGTGTCTCAGTAGCCAATGACAAACTGTGAAATTAAACATGACAACTTTCTCTGTTTAGTGGGCAACGGTCTTGGTAATCTGCTCAGACAGACGCGACATGCTCCGCCTGTCTTTCTCTCTAAACTCACATTTAAGGCTGAAGCAAATGAGAAAATAGTCAAATGTAGTAGTGTTTTTTCTCCCCAGCTCACTGCAGTGCATAGTAAATGTTCTTTTGTGTTCTTGTAGCTTTGCTCAAATAGCCTCGCCTCATCTCTTTCTGCATATGAGCAGCATGTATTTCATGTCAGCTTTTCCTCAGTGACATGTTGCCACCTTGTCAGGCAGCAAGTTTTCCTTCCCGCCAGTAGTGAGGGATCCTTGTATCATCCAAGCTGCTGCCTACATTTCACCTTCCCACTCATGTGTAATCCCATTCATTCCTGAGACACATTTTCCGCCTTTTTGTGAAGGTTTAAACAGCATCTTTTATTTTGTGCATATGCTGTGTTTATTTAACATTTCACCAGATTTGAATTGAGAATATAGTCCTTATAAAAACCTTGTGTTAGTGTTTATGTGAAAGCTAACGCATAAAGAAGATAGAGGAAAGCTATTTCCCCAATCACGTTATAATTTATATTTAACAAAATGTGCTTAAAACATTTAGAAACTAGAATTGAATATCTGCAATTGAATGCTTTTCCTTCTTAACCCACCCCCTTAGTTCAACAGGTAATTTTCTGACCACAAACAAGGCAACACCGAAGCAAGTGCATTCTTCCAGCTTCTGGATGGATGTGGTTTGACTGTTGCTTCATATGTTTGCATGTGTGTGTTTAGGGAAGGTGCGCTGGCAGGATTATGACCAGGACCTATACGTTGGTGCCACGGTCGTCCGATCGGGTCAGGATCCATACGCCAGGAACAAGTTCAACCAGGTGGAGAGCGACAAACTGCGCATGGACAGAGCAGTTCCTGATACAAGACACGACCAGTACGTATCTGCTGTTGCTCAGAATACTTGCTTCACTAATACACATACATTGCACACACAAACTACAACACTGTCCCTATAAGTATTTTGTGTGCACATGGCTGTCCTCTATTATCCATTTGATTAATTGACACCAGACTGGAAACTCCCTGTATTGTGCTCTATCAGATGGAACCAGGAAGTAGCAGCACACACACACACGCACACACACACGCACACACACACGCACACACACATGCACATGCACACTGCACTGTATGCTCGGTTCATAAAACAAACCTCTGCTTAATGGCTGATTGTTCTGCTTGTTAAATGGATGAGGAGACAAAAGTACATCCTGAAACAGCACCATGTCATTATGTTTTATTAGGCTTGATTCTCAAGGTGTACCAAATGATCTTGCTGCCCCCTGAACAATTAGGCTGCATATTGGTTTAGCACAAAGAAAAAAGAAAGACTCTGCCTATTTTAATCTTTGCCGTCTTCTCAATCGGTGTAAAATTGAAGGTCAAATGTTTCAAATATGAGTCCCAAAAGCTGCTCTTACCGAATTTCCTGTCAGTTGGCTGCATTTTCCTTTACTCTGAGGATCTGTTCTTAACCTGTATGTTTTGAATGGGCTGTTTGTTTGGCCTGCGGTGGTGTTGGTTGCAGCTTACTTACAAAAACTGTAAAAATAACCGGTAGTAATTGAACCGTGGCCAGTAAAGAGCAACTTCAGGACTCAGTCCACAGAACCCTGAGACCAACGCTCCTGCACAATGAGCTGTTGAGTCCCTGCAACCACTGCTACAGAGCACTGGTCACCTGGTTATTCAGTTCATTATTATTGAACGTATCGCCTGTGCACTTCCTTGGGCTCTTAACGATACTCATGCCAAACTGATTTGATTTTTGTGTAATCCTTCTAACGCCGATGAAAACATTGTCTCCTATTGAGACGTAATAAAGAAGAAACACCTACCACACTCTGAGCAAATATTTTGATATTAAGTCCAACAACTATACAATGGGAAGACAAAACTTAACCTCTACATTTAATTTAATTTTTACAGGTAAATGTAAATAATTCAACCTATATGATTTCTGTAGAATTTATTGAGTGTTTTCTATTTTTGAGTCCTGTTTATTCTGAACAATGGAACGTCAATGTCATTTGATGTGTGAGTCACGGAGTGTGTGTGTGTGTGTTTGTCAGTCCTGTGATGCAGTGACTATTTCACTGGTTTCAAGTGAGAGAGTATGGTGTGCCAACCAGGCTGCTCCAGAACCCAGTGAACGAACCTGTTCTCCAAAAGGGATTTTAATATGTTAAATGCGAGGAACATGTCTGCATTTTGATCAAGTGTTTGTTGTCAGGGTTTTCCTCACCTTGCTCTGCAGGAAAAGATCATTATTGAAAGCTGGAGTCATTCTGATACTGATTATTGTAATGTCTTCAAATATTCCAGAATAACTAGATACCTCACAAATGAATGATGGACTGTTTGTGCTATGTCTTCAGTTCCCTGGATATTGATACTGTCAATTTAACCGACACAATGACTTCTAAGTTTAGCTGTAAATCAGCTGGAGACACAAAGAAGTGAAGCTGCTGCCTTTGTTTGTTTACAGTCAGTGGTTTTACTCCTCTCGTATCTGTCTAGATCTATGGTCTGATACATACTGTGTGATTCAAAGACTATTTTTATAAAGGCAATCGTCTGGCCTCACTGATGTATTGACCTAACGCAGATAGATTTAGCCATTAGCCCACTAAAAGAGCAGAGATGTGTCTCCCATTGATCCGCGAGTGATCATTTGCACAGCAGCAGCTTGTGGAAGTTTTTCTAGAAAACCAGACGGAGCAGGTTCAGTGAGTGAACAAATGATCAAAAGAGCTTGCAGACTAACTGTATTGCCAGGCTGACAATCCAATATATATAAAGTATATAAACAATCTCATTGGATTGTTGCCCTGCAGTCACCAAAACCACTATCAGCCGTGTGTGTGTGTGTGTGTGTGTGTGTGTGTGTGTGTGTGTGAGACTCACTTGTAATGAGCTGTTTGAGGTATAAGACTTGGTTTTAGGGTTAGAAGCAGGTCTAGGGTTAGAGTTAGGATAAGGGTAAGGCATTTAGTTTTGATGGTTGGAGTCCGGGCCTAGGGAATGCATTATGCCAATGAGTGTCCTCACTAAGATAGATGTGCAAATTTGTGTGTGTGTGTGTGTGTACTTTGCTTCTTTAGGACCTTTTCCAGAATATACACTGCCCTAGTCAAGGCCAGTAGTCTACATCGGGTCTTCTAGTTTCTTTCTAGTTAAAGAAAGGGATAAGATGTAAATTGTGGTCAGGTTAGGGTTAGGATTAGTCATGAATTAGTTGTGGTTAAGGTTAGAGATAAGGCTTTTGTTAGTTTGTCCACAATGAGTGAAAGTCAATGCAAAGTCCTAGAACAAGGACAGCTGGGTAAATTTGTACATATGAGTGTGTTTCTGTGCGTGCGTGAGCATGCCTGGGTGTGTACTGAACTCTTTTTAGTGCATTCCTGTCTTTAGGACCTGTTTAGGGAGTGATTCCAGCTTGCACATTCATTCAGCTGTGCACCTATGTGTGGAGGAGTGTTTTTACATTTATACTTTGCCATTAAATATTTTTGTGTCTCTTTGTTCCTAACTCCTACGATTTCCTTGTGCGTGCAGCTGCAGACATAAACAATGGAAGTCAGAGCTGCCAGCCTCCAGCGTGGTCATCACCTTCCACAATGAGGCTCGCTCTGCTCTGCTGCGGACTGTGGTCAGGTAGGTGAATGGTGTGTGTGCTATCCACTCCAAAAAAATACTTATCTATTTTGATGTCTTGGTTGAGATTCAATCTTCTTAAATTTTGTCTTCCTATAAATAACCTCCTTGTCTTTCTGTAGTGTCTTGAAGAAAAGTCCTCCTCACTTGGTCAAAGAGATCATTCTGGTGGACGACTACAGCGATAATGGTAAGTATTGCACAGACACACTTATAACAAAAACACTCGTTGATATCAGGTAAGTGCAAATGCAACATGAATCTCATCTGTTTGCCACGACCTGTGTGTTTCAGCGGAGGACGGAGCGTTGCTGGGGAAGATTGAGAAAGTGCGAGTGTTGAGGAATGACCGCAGAGAAGGTGAATAGAAAAGGAGAAGAAGATAGTTTTATATTTTGATCACATAAACATCCCAGTGCTGTTTCCTGACATGGGTGATGGTTTGTAATAAAGATTTTCTTGTGACTGATGTTTCTCTCAGGACTGATGCGTTCGAGGGTTCGTGGTGCAGACGCTGCCACAGCGCCAGTGCTCACCTTCTTAGATTCTCACTGTGAATGTAATGACCACTGGCTGGAGCCGCTACTGGAGAGAGTGGCTGAGGTACACGCACACGCACACACGATGTAGCAATCTGTCTTAGTGAGGACACTCATTCGCATAATGCATTCCCTAGCCTCTTACACTAACCATCCAAACTAAATGCCTAAACCTTAACCTAACTTAAACCTAATTCTAACCTTAACCCTAAAACCAAGTCTTAAACCCCAAACAGTCCATTGAAGGGGGGTCACAAAGTGAGGACCGACCAAAAGGTCCTCACTTTCCCAAAATGTCCGCACTCCGGAGGTTGTAGACTCAAACTGCTCCTCACAAAGATATCTGTACAAGAACATACACACATGTATTTCGGCATCTTTAAAAAGTGACAGTGAAGGGAAAATTCTTGTTCAGTCGTTTATATTTTTAAAAGCCTCTCTATAAGGCTGCTTTCAGACATGCACTATATTCTCCTGAAATAATATGATGGGGCTAAATGTGAGAGCCCAAATTTTGAAGTGAGTTGCTCCGGATTTCTCCAGAGTTTCTCCTGCCAGCTCCTAAGTAAAAAACATAGGCGTGAGCTCATGTGAGAGGACAGCAGGAAAATGTCTGGAGAATTCACAGCTCTCAGGTGAGCTGGTTGATGACGCTCCTAACACATGATGGAAGCAAAACTGAAAAAAAAGGAGCCACACACGTATAAGACACACACAAAGATGCAGACTCTGAAAGACAACAACAGCTTTTGATGATAAGAGCCGGCACTGGTGCTGATGTGCTGTAAATAAAAACATGATATATGCAGTACATTTTATGACATTTCCTGCTGTCAACGTTAGAAAATCTCCTGCTGTGTTCTTTATATGTGAAAACAGAGTCTGGAAAATGCCTGAACCCAGTTGTGTGGACATTTTCCAGAGTTAATTTCTGAGATTGGCTGATCAATATCGATTAGTTGAATTCAAAACCGTTTTCGTTTTATGGTCCAATCCCTCGGCCGACGTGCACACTTTGGAAAAAGAATTGCTCTGTAACCCATCTAATTGCTTTAAGTGGATGTGATGTCATGTTGTTCAGCCTGAATTTTGTCCCGTTACCATGCCAACACCAGCCACAAAACAATGTCCCAGAAATGCCACTAAAACAACACTTAGCTATATCTGTTGAGGAATTGTGTTTTTCCTTCCTTTCACATAGAGGTCAGAGGTCAGGGAGGAAGTCAGTTAGTGTCTCATTAACATTCACGTGGAAAACAAGGAGTGTGTGACATCGCACAGGAATGACACTTTCAAAATAAAAACACATTTTCACGTTTTCTGACCGTTTGGAAAAAAGTCTTTCTCATACTAAGACTAATGACTCTGTTTGTTGGTGAGGTGATTTTATTTTATCAGTCAGAACCATGTTTATTCAATTTTAAAAAGTCATCTTCCATTCCGTCTTTCGAAACCAAAGCAAGCTGTAAAAGGAAAGCTCCGGAAACCGAGCTCCCTCATAGATCAACAGTCTGGAGACATTTAGAGTGAAGCCTTGAAGTCCTGACTTGAGAAGGAGCTTCTTCATTGAATGTTATCTTAATCTAAGCGTCTGCACCATGGGTAAAATGAGGGTTGTTCTTTAAATATTTATCTGGTATGACTGAAAATAGTCTAATACTCTTTTTGATCTGTCTAAATGTTGCATTTTGTTATTATTGCAAAGTGAATTAATGCCTGAAGCCAAATCTAAAACACTTAGCTTTCAGATTAATTGAAGCCACTTTGCTGTAGTTCTAATCACAGAAACGAAAGAAACATGAAATCTGTTTGTTTGTCAAGTCAAAACGTTTCAGCCTAAAATAAACAGATCAGTCAGTTTGTGTTGTTCTGTTGTTATCACTCAGAGCACTTGAGCGATCCTCTCTCTGTACCAGTGTGAGATGCAGCTTTCAGCTCCAGGAATTGATTTGATTTAAGACGACAGGGCTGCTTTACTTTCAGTTCTACTTTATAAACAGTGATAAACTAAATATAGAACACAGACTAAGCATATGAATCACTGTCGTTGAGGGAAATATTTACTTCTGCTCTAAAATTCTACAAAATAGAGTAAAGTGCTTGGAGTCGTCTTTAGCTTTGCATGTTTTGGTCCTTTATGCTTGACAAGACTTGTTGTAAATATTTATGAATAAGCTGGTTCTCTTATTACTCTGTTAGTTTCTTTAGAGTCGTAAAGCTTTTAAGCAGGTTTTTATGTCTCCAAACCAACAACAGCCAGTTTCTGGAAGCATTTTGTTTTCTGTCCGTCCATCAGCCCCATTCTTGTGAACATGATATCTTAAGTGGTTGAAGGTCAAAGGTGAAAGTCACTGTGTCACCCTTATTTGCCTCTTAAAATGCGTTATCTTATGATCACCTTGAGAGAATCCTTATAAAGTTGGTACAAACACTCACTTATACTCACAGATTAACTGATTACAATTGGTGGCTCAATGGTCAAAGGTAAAACACATTTCTTCATATTGTGACCAGATGTCACTTAGGCTCAGAGCTTTAATGATGAGATTTCAGTTTCCAAAGGTCATGGTGACCTGTAATCAATCTGTCTGGAATTGTTATTATATAGACTTAAACTGTACTGGTTGACAGAGCCATACACCTGCAGGGCATTCATTGTAGTATTTTCTTTCTGTTCTTCTCAGGATAAGACGAGAGTAGTTTCTCCGATTATTGACGTCATCAACATGGACAACTTCCAGTATGTAGGAGCCTCGGCCGATCTGAAAGGAGGTAAAGTATCCAAGTATAGGTACATGCAGGCACACACACACACACAAACACACAGACACACAATAGCAGCACTTATAACTGCTGTTTTGGCATCTATTGTTCTATTTCATAAACGGTTTTCACTTGAGGCTGCTGTTGTTTAGTGGAACACACAACTACATGTAATTCTAAGAGGAGTCAGGGTAGCTGGTTCCAACTAAAAAGCTCAAAAAACAACAACAACTGTAGACAACCTGCTCAGCACAAGATAGCAGAGTGACACTGTGGGGGCTGGTGAACACAGTGGTCCAAGTCCACTCTGTTGTCAATTCTAGCATATGTACAGTGATTGAGATATTGTTTCTCTCTGATTCATGGTGTAAACATATACGTAGACATAGTAGCACACTCAACACAGTATTAGGTACTCAAGTTACAAATAATTACACAACATAGTAGATAGTACATAGTACAGAGTGTATGATATAGGACTTAAATTCATCATGTCGCCATTAAGACAAATAAAAGGTATCATAGAATGCTGAATATGTGTATAGGCAAAGCTTTACTAACAAGTTCACCACATCAACTTAAACAGTGACAATATATCAGTGTTGTGTTCACAGCTGGTTTCCTCTGCCCCCCAGTGGCCAAAGACATCCAGAAATGCACGTTAAAGTTTCCAAATAACAAATGGTAGCCGTTTCAAATTAGATTTTGAATCAGACATCTGTTGAAACTTTAAGTACAATTTCATTGTTGTAAAATAAAAACGTGGGAAAAAATCAAATCTATTAATGGTGCACGCTGCCATAATTGTATACTGTTCTGGGGAAATTAGTTCGTGGTTTAAAGTCCAGCAGACGGGGACGTTTTTTTGTTTGTAATCTATAACAGACATTAATACCTGGAGTTATCATTATGTCTCCATCATTCTACATATATACAGTAAATGTGAATGTATATTTTTTCACCTTATGATTCCTAATGTATTTTTAAGTCTACTGTGTATGGAGTATACTAAACATGTACTCTTTGTTAAAAATGTTGAATATAATATTAATACTGACTACGAATACTGACATAAAAAAAACTTATACGAAAATAATCTTGTACTATTATAGAATTAGTATAAAGAGTGTAACAGGGATACTTCCACATACTTTGTTAGTTTTGGCTGTTGAACTCTCTGTGGTGACACATGAACACATACAGACATGTGAAATCAGGCATGTGTTCAGTCAACCAACTGAAGCTGCCAAATCTAATTATATAACCACATTGTGACTTAATCCCAACTAATGGTCATAATGGTTCTGTCGGTCATTTGTGTGTGTGCGTGCATAGGTTTTGACTGGAATTTGGTGTTTAAATGGGACTACATGACTCTGGAGCAGAGACGAGCCAGACAAGGCAACCCCATCGCGCCAATAAAGTAAGACACAAACACACACACAGACAGACAGACAGACAGACAGACAGACAGACAGACAGACAGACAGACAGACAGACAGACAGACAGACAGACAGACAGACAGACAGACAGACAGACAGACAGACAGACAGACAGACAGACAGACAGACAGACAGACAGACAGACAGACAGACAGACAGACAGACAGACAGACAGACAGACAGACAGACAGACAGACAGACAGACAGACAGACAGACAGACAGACAGACAGACAGACAGACAGACAGACAGACAGACAGACAGACAGACAGACAGATTTCACAGACAGATTTCACAGACAGACAGATTTCACAGACAGACAGATTTCACAGTTGCCATCATCAGCTAATCCCCCTCCTCTTCCTCACTCCTTCCACCTGCCCTCTTTCTCCCTCTGCTCCTTCAGGACTCCTATGATAGCTGGAGGTCTATTTGTCATGGATAAGGACAACTTTGATCTGCTCGGAAAGTACGATATGATGATGGATGTGTGGGGAGGAGAAAACTTGGGTGAGTCAAAGGAGAGCAGAAGAAATGATGACACAGTAATGGACGTCTGAGGAGTAGAAATTGTTGGTGATTGAAGGTTAAAAAATATCAAATGGCGAACAGAAAGAATAAAGTCTAACTCAGCTTTCACCATCAATACGCTCGGGTGCTGTTATCCCCTGGCCTTCAGCTTCTAAAGGTGAAAGACGTGCGCAGCTTTTCCAGACGCTTTTAATGCTCAGTTTGATATTATTTGAAATGTCAAACAGTTTCTTCTTTAGGTCTTATACAAGCACATAACTGAAACTTATTTCCATCAGTAGTGCGGCTCTTTTTTGACTTGAAAACCACACATTCCTGTTCACCTATGAAATCCCTTCTATCACATGAGAGTTGATATAGCAGCACCAGGGACGTGTCTTCTGCTGTGATCATTACATAAGAACATCTGGGTGTCCGTGCCAGGAATATATGATAAATTCCTCAGGAATGTGGAGGTCAGCAATGTGTAAGAGCATCTTCCAGAGTTCAGTCTTGGAGAGTGACAGTGTTAATGTGATAATCACTGGAGTTGGCGTTGGGTGGAAATTGCCATTGTGTACACAATGGAGCTCATCTGCAAACATTACAATGATATAATAACAGCTGTGTGTCCCTGCTGCCTCCGTCTGAATGCAGTTGGGATATTGTTAAGAATAAACAGCTGACAGGATGATTCATGCTTCTCTGGAAGCTCCGGCGTGATTAACCAGGACTCAGATCCTGGTTCAATTTCTGTATTCGTTGAGTCAACACTTATTCAAATGCAGACAATGTTTTAGAGGGGACTTCCTTATCAATGCACTGAAGGGAGGTTCAGAAAAAGCGGTTTTCATACCTCTTATCATAATTAACTGAAATAACTGTATGGAAACAGTTTGTTCGAATGAGTTTATGAAAGGAAAGTGTTTCTGACTTTTGCTTTCCTTGTGTGTGTGGGTGTTTGTTTCTGTGTGTGTTTCAGAGATCTCATTTCGTGTGTGGCAGTGCGGTGGCAGTCTGGAGATCATCCCCTGCAGTCGAGTCGGCCACGTCTTCAGAAAGCAACATCCGTACACTTTCCCAGGGGGCAGCGGGACAGTGTTTGCAAGGTGACACTCCTACACAAATATGCCAAGCCTGTAAAATCCGCATTACCCTCTAAGACTCCACCCATCATTTACTTATTTACATTTCCCATCCACACATATCACTCTGATATCACAATCTCACTCTGACGTTCATTTACCAGCTGCTGCTCCAAGCCTTTCAGTCGTATCACATGATCTTGGTCCACTGCGCAGTTGTCATGCAATTTAAGATCATGTGATTTGGTTGAAAAGCTCCAGAACAGTAAATGGTCCTTGTTGTTGGATTGTTTTGTCAACTGCTGTTTCCAAGGTCAAGAGTCAACCTTCAGGCTCAACCTTTAACTAGACATGGACGGAATTTTCTGCAGCTGCTCAGAAAAAAAGGAAAATCTATGAAACCAGGTCACCTGATGAAACGTGTGACATGATGGAAAGCCCGAGAGCTGCTACTGAAAGGATGAATGGTTTTCTCTTTTCACTTATTTCAGAGTGCATTTAATCTGCACTCAAATCAAACATCAGTGTATAATTGAACCGCCCAGTCCTCCTCTGCGGGCCTCTCTCTGTACTCAAATTATTTCAGGCTCAAGTTATTTGCATTGAGTGCTGTGGTGTAAAGGATTTTCTGTGGTTTCAATGACTGAACATGTGATATTTAGTTTTACTGCAGGTCTGAGAATCAAACCCATGTTTGATTATTAAAAGCAAACTACAACAATTAAAAGCCGAGCAATCACAGGGACAATTGCTTCCAGATAAGGAACGAGTTCTCTTGTTAAATACAGATCTGTTTTTGGCACATGCTGTGATTTAGAGCTCTGATGAATGTGACAGCATAATCACTGAGCATCGGTAAATGAAAGCATGATACAAAGAAAGATAATGGATCTCTGCTTTGAAATGTGGACCATTTACAAGTAACCACCCCTACAAACAAGCCTGACAAAGCCACATGGTCCTGATTAAGAATTGGGCGGATCAACAAACAGATAAGTGGGAGTTTAAAGTGGCTGTGGTTTCTCTGGTCCTCACCATCATTTACCCAGCGCAGGGATATGATTTATGAATTGACACGTGCAGTGGTGTCCTCGTGTTTCAGCCTCAACAATAAAGGTTCATAATGCAGCACAGCATCATCTCTGGTTTCAGGCTGTTCAGTCCTACATTGTGCTCTTTATGTCGCACATAACTCCAGAGTCCATCCCATGTGGCTGCTCACAGGGGGAGCCACAACACATATTACCACAGCACATATTTTCTCTGCTCGGATGCCATTATAATTGCTCTTCTGAGAACGGCATGTCCCAAATATCAAACTTTTATGGCGCAAAGATGGTTCTCACTTAGAATCGATGTGAAGAACAAAAGCTCTAGACTCCATTTGGTGGATCAGAATGAAATGGATTCCTGCATCAGGCAGGGTGGTTGCACCTTGGTCATAGTGAAAAATGCTGAAACTGCATTTGGTCTCATGTCCAGCATCTGAGTTTTAAAGAGGCAATTATTATTTATTTATAAAGCGTATTTCATACACAGCGGTAGTGACATTGAGAACTATGCATAAACAAAGAGAAATCGTTAGAAAATCAAAAAGCACAATTCAAAACATGCTGCATGAACTTCTCCTTGATAAGTCTTGTTCAGACGTTGCCCTGGGCCCCGCCAGCAGACCACTCCTCAGATGTCTCAGAGGCTTCGCTGGGTTGTATTGCACTAACACGACTGTTATGTATTTGTGGCCAGCTCCATCAAGAGATTTAAAAATAAGCATACAACTTAAAAAATTAGATTTAAGAACAGGGTTGATGTGGGCAGTCATTTTGGTTTTTGTCTGAACTCTTGTGGCTACATTTTGAAGTTTGAGTTATAAGTGCTGGATGTTTTTTTTAGGAAGTCCCATTAAACGTTCTGTGCAGTAGTGATTGGAATGAAACAGGGATCAATGAACTGGATCAATGAACTATTTTAAGTTCATGGTCTTCAGATGCTCTTCAGTGGTCTTCATTGGGGTGATGTAGGGGTCTTTAGTCCAGTAGGTGTTCACAGCAGAAGCCTCATTACACCAGCGACTGCTCCTCAGTGTCTAGAACTATGACCATGTTCAGTCCTGGTATTAGCATCTGTACTGAGTGATCTGATCACAAGTCCCAGGAGACACATTCAGAACACCCTTTAGTCCCAGATGTGAACAGGAGAACCAAAAGGCTAAATGCAACACTGCAGTTGTCCTGTCTTCTATCACATCTCTTTCCATCATCTCCCTATCCCTCACCCCTCACTGATTTCTTTTCTTTTTCTCCCCCCTCTGTTAGGAACACAAGGAGAGCAGCAGAAGTGTGGATGGACCAGTATAAAAACTTCTACTACGCTGCTGTCCCATCAGCGAGAAACGTCCCCTACGGAAAGTAAGTACCCTTAAGTGTAAAACTTAGCAAGTCAGGCAGACACACGTATTAATTAGTTTGCCAATTAGCCTTATGTCAGCTGTAAAAAAAAGTGACACAAGGCAGTTAATGTGGCTGAAAGAACTGCAAGAGGTCCCTGCCTGATTTGCATTGATCAAAAGACTGTCATATTATTGGATGTGCTGAGGGGATCAGTGTGAAATTACTGCAGCACAGGGCAAAGTGAAAGGACATGATGGACACAAGCGGCTCCACTAAAAAGTACCAAGGATCGGATGGCAAAGCTCCATGAAGATGGAGGATTGAGTGAATTACATTGCAGTGTTTTCGAGTTTTTAGTCTTTTGTCATCCTTGGACGTGTTTTCTGGTCCTTATTTCCAAAGTAATCTGCGTAAAACACTTACTGCTTCTTTGTGTCCCTTCACACATCTAGAAGAGTCTTCACAACAACAAGCACTCTCACATTCAGACAGCGTAGTGAGACGGAGATAAAAAATGCTGAGATGTATGACCTTGTGGGAACACTATTGTCATATCCCTGCGGTGCCGGCCAAATCTGTTATTTTCCCTGCAAAACAGCCGCCTCATGTACCCTGGGCCTCCTCTTGCTGCCCTCACAGAATCACTGAGCAGGGCTATAATTCAGTCAAACTTCAGAGACGCACTGGAAACCACAAGTGATCAACCCTCTCATTCCCTCTCTGTCTCTTCCTCTCGCTCAGCATCCAGAGTCGTTTGGAGATGAAGAAGAGATTAGGCTGTCAGCCATTTAAATGGTACCTGGATAATGTCTACCCTGAACTGAGGTAAGAAAATGAAAGCATATAATGTTATATGGACGGGTGCATGGAATTATATGCATACATATCTATATTATATATATAATATCAATATTATATATTGAGACATAAATTACACAGCGGATCACCCTTTGTACTTTCCTACTTGTGATCGACAAACATGGCTCTTTTGATTCTCGGTCACCACACCCCCACCCTTTCCTGCTACTCACAATAAAGCCTTGATATATTTATAGAGCTGATACAAGCATGAAACAGTGGGAAAAAACAATGAAACAACACTGTATGTTTGTGTGTGTTCAGGGTCCCAGATCACCAGGACATAGCGTTTGGAGCCTTGCAGCAGGGAGGAAACTGTCTGGACACCCTGGGTCATTTTGCTGATGGGGTGGTGGGCGTCTATGAGTGCCACAACGCTGGTGGGAACCAGGTAGCGTTACAACGAAGACACACACAGGTCAGCTTGTCTAGTCCTTAGAGACACCTGGGTGGCAGGAGGTGGCACTTGTGGTGAGACTACAGGGGGTACGTCCGATGATTTGGCTATTTTCGGTCGAATGTTAGTTTGAATTGGAAGACAGGTGCAACTAAGAACAAAGTTAACCCCACTTTAAGATCCCCTTATCCTTAAGTGAATAGAAAGTCAGTAATACATGAAAGCTGTCTCTTAGTTCAGCTTCAAACTACTAAATACAGTTCTACACTCACATCATTTCTTAGAGAAAGTGTTCTTTCTTTGAGCATTTACAATGTAGAGGGTGTCCAGTGTGTGTGTGTGCGCAGTGTTCATGCATACTTGTGTTTGTGTGGTGTGAGGTTTTCCTTTTCCTGATATAGAACGACAGGTGTAGAGGGGGAACCACAGACATCGACCTGACATGTCACATGTTTACTGTCATGTTTCAGTTCCTCCAACAGAGGCAGTTTTGTAGTTTTAACAACAAACCTGTTCTGTTTCCAGTCCAATTTTTTTATGTTAACTGCAGCCCGGATGAATGGAGACGCCCTGTTTCATTTAAATCATGTAAATAACAATACGGTTTCTTTAGACAACTTGTTCTGATGGAATATCTTGATGGATACTCGTCTTCCTTTGGATGTTGGTAAATCCCAGCATTATCTATTGCTGCTATTGTTTGTTAATCAGAGCAGCACAGATCTATTTCTTTTTATTTGTTCAAGTTAAGAGTGGGTTCTTATGTTTCACTTCATTACTTCAGCAATCTGATGAAGACGTCCTTTATTCCTATTTGGACTTCGATTTGCAAAAAGCTCAGACCTTTGTTCCGTGTTAACTTTTAATCTCAGCATGTGCATGTTGTCAAAAGTCAGTGGGCATTTCTTTTAAAATAGTTACTTTGTTTTCATGGCTTAGCGTCGGCAACAGCCAGCGGCCGGAGGCATTTAGCTTTTAGGCTGTCCATCCGTCCGTCACATTCTTGTGAACACAATATCTCGAGAGTGCGGTGAGGGAATTTCTGATGTGCAGCACTTTAACATCTACTCCAGAGCCGTATTATACTATGAAATAAAACAACAGATCAGGACAGATCGTGCAGGCAGAGATGTGGATGCATAATACTAATATTCTCCCGTGTCTTTTTTGTGAAGGAATGGGCTCTGACCAAGGACAAATCAGTTAAACACATGGACTTGTGTCTCACTGTGGTGGACAGAACCGCCGGTTCCCTCATCAAACTTCAAGGCTGTCGAGAGAATGACAGCAGACAGGTACAGACGCTGAGCAGCTTCTCTTTCCTGCAAGACAAAATAAGAACTGAAGGACATTTGTGACCAGCTTTATTGTGCGTGCGTGCGTCTGTGTGTGTCTGTCTGTGTTTGTGTGTGTCTGTCTGTGTTTGTGTGTGTGTGTGTGTGTGTTATTGCTTTTTTTCCTCACCAGAAATGGGAGCAGATTGAGTCCAATTCCAAGCTTCGTCACGTGGGCAGTAACCTCTGTCTGGACAGCCGCAGCGCCAGGATGGGTGGACTCACCGTGGAGGTCTGCAGCCCAAGCCTCAACCAGCAATGGAAGTTCACCCTCAATTTACAATCTTAGGGGGCGCCACAGTCCCCAGGCAGAGTTGGATCTCGAATAGAGACCACAACAGACTCTGAGACACGGGTTAGAAGATGGACTTGAAGGAGAAAGACTAGCTCAATGGATAAAAATTGATTTTTGCTCCTCAGAGGTGCAGCCTGTCATGCACCCCTCTCTCTCAACTCTCCCCCACCAAAAAAAAACAAAACGAACATGAGCCACACACCCTGGGGGGAGGGGCTTGCAGACCATTACCGGAGTAAACGGGAATCTGTCTGTGCTTCATGATGAGGATAAAAGCGATGAAGAGGCTTCCCACCCAAACTGCATACCTCAGTGTTTTTCCATTGATGGTTCTAGAAGCAAATGTTGAGTGAATTCCTTTCTTTGTTTTGTTCTTTTACATTATTCAATTCTGGGGAAATAGGAAACTTTGACATTTTTACTTTGTAATTGTTTTATTTCATTATTATTAGTATTTTTTATTCCTTGCTCTTAATTCTTGAAGGGGAGCTTTTTTTCTTTTGGAAGAATGGGATGTTGGCTGTTGTTGTTGCTCCTCTCTGGTGCTCTCTCGTTGGTTTTCCACACTGAACTCGAGCCCAGAGCGGCAGATGGAGGCTTCAGGTTGTAGTTTTTTGGTGAAGGTTTGGATGAAGGGAGGAAACAGACTCTATTCTTTGAGCTTTTCTTCTTGTTTACTTTCATTGATTCACAGGATCACAGAGAAAAAAGACAAGGTGGAGAGATTACTATGTGTACTTTCTTGTCTCCTGTACCGTTTCTTCCCTACAGATTGTTTCTTGAGGCGGGGGAAGCGGTTCAGGGCAGAGCTTCTGTACTATGGACTGGGCCTGACACTGGCACAACCGTTCCTAAAACCAGGAAGTGTCTTGAAGCTCACCTTGAAGATTTTCTGTTTATGTTCTGGCTGTAGCACTGGCTGTTGCACCAGCTTCACTACTACACCAGTTATGTCTCTATAGGAAAAACACAGAAAATAAGTCTCCCGTCTCTTTTTATTTACTTTAAAAAGAATGGAACCAAATTTCAAATGGATGTTTTATGTTTCAGGTGAAATACTCTCGCTGCTCTCTAACTGCTTCCTGTGGGGCAGTTCAGTTTATACATCTTTTTCCTGCACACATACCTGTCTTTGCATGTGTCTATATTTCCATTGTAGGAAGGTTACTGTCTAAAATTCAGGTCCAAACTGGATTTAATTTTGCAGCTTCTTCTCTAGAGCTAACATGTGTTTGTTGCAAAGAGATAATGACACAGACACCTAATCTTTTACAAATTCATTCACATGGACAGGATTGAGGCGAGTGTTCATCCACTTTCTACATGACCCTGCAGGCACAGGCATAGGAAAATCACCAGTGTCCACGTGCGGCAAACTTCTCAGAGGACTCATACTGTGGACCTGTAACAAGTTTTTAGTTTTATTTATTTGAAGGAGACTTAAGGAGACCCCTTGCTTATTCCAGCCTGTGAACAGAGGTCATGCTCAAACAAAAGCACCTCCAAAGCCCCTGACTGAGTTCCAACTGTATGAAGTGTGCATGCACTCGTCTTCTTTAAAGCTCAGAAAGCTGCACGCATCACCATCATGTTCCCACAGTTGCACTCAGTCACTAGTGATTTGTATCAACATATTTTTTTCCCTTCACTGTGGCTGTTAGATGAGCCATCTGTTCAGAAGTCTAATACTGCAATAAACAAGGTTTCACTATGTGACGTACTCTGTTTCTGCACAAGGCGGCCTGGTTTTTCTGATTGCACAAGCGGAACTGTCAAACTTGCGCTGACACGACAGCTTCATAGTTTGTTGTTACCTGATTTTGGTACAGATTCAATTTACAGAACGTGTATCTGTTTGCAAGTCCATTATCTGATGCCTGTTTTGCATCTTTTGCATAACTGCTCTCCCCTGTGCTCCATCATCTCTTCTGTCTCTGTCACTGATGAGTCATGATCTTGGATTTTGGGGTAAATTGGTTTTGATTAAGTTCAGAGTGACTCATCACTTGGCATCTTTAATGCAGCTACATACACAAACTCCAGAAATATCCCTGAACAGATGATACTTCATTCCTGGTTTACTCTAGAAAGAAGCTGCAGCAGAAATTGTTTATTAATGTGAACAAATCTGTTTGTCATTATTTCTCTTCCACGCACATTCACATCCTTTCACATTTGATTTGTTATTTTATTCTTATAGATAGATATTCCAAACCTGACAAAGACAGCTGGTTGTGTTTGCTCTGTTGTCTGATCCTTTTCTTATTTTCTGCCATGTTGTTTCCCTGGTTCTGAAGATTGCCTTGTCTTAACGCCTGAGTGGAGAGGAGAAGGTCAGCTGAAATGGTTGAAAAGCCTATCCTGTGACTTGATAGGTCGCTTCATGATGACCCAGGGTATGAGGCCATATTCTAGATGGGGGGAATGCTTTTGTGTTGCCATGGGGATGAGACTCAAGGACCCAAATCCGGTTTAGGCTGGTTTAATGCTTATCAAGAGGTAGATATACTGTCAACTTTTAAAGTTATTTTTATTTTTTTCCCTTCTGTTGGGAAATTGTAAAATAACACAAAATAAATCAGTTGTGTCTTAATTTACTACAATACACAAGAAAAGTTATACATTTTCATAGAATGTGAAACTAGAGAGTCAAATCGTGCTTTGCAGAACATGATACTTTAGGCTGGTTGCAATACAAATGTGTAAAGATGGATCTCGCATATTACATGAAACGCATACACTCCTTCAAAGTGGCTGGAGCTTAATTTTAAATTTGAAAACCACCGAATATTTATTTTGTTTATTATATGGTTCCATTTTTTTTACACATCAGCTGATTCTGAATTTGAGCCTGTTTGGTTGAAGCTATTATTACTGTTTGGGGTAGATCTGAAATCTGGGTTGTTCTAGGAGGAATCGGGTCCAGGTAGAATAATTTTAAATATTTAGTTTTCCTTTAATTTTTATTTATATGTGTAAGGATCATGTCTAGAAGTGTTACTGGGCTGGATGTACAAACGTCAAAGCCTTTTTATTTGCTATCATTGTGACATCCAGCTCTGGGATTGTAAAAAAACTCCACTGCAATTGTTTGTGATGCTGACGTTTTACCTATGCGTTTTACTGACCTATAGCGCCCTCTACTGCCACCCTTCTTGTGGTTAATGATTAGAGAACCGGGGCGAAGGGGTGTGGAGGTAGTTAAGTTCTGTTTGAAAATGTACATCCAGAGAGTTTTTTTTCCTTATTCACATTTTCTTTGTCTGTCTTTACATTATGATATATCCTGTTAATTCAGCAGCCTCGCTAACCTGGATTTTCAGTGGCAATGAACCTGATTACACAGAATCAGAACAGGCACGATGACCAAACTGCACACGCCCGAGTGATCATTGCAGTACGGTCTGCAAACAGTGTTTCACATGTGTTGTTTAATGCCTTTTCTTTTCAAAACAAGTCTTATTCTTGTGAAGTTGAACAATTTTGCTATTTTATTTTTATTTTATATTATTTTCTATGTTAATACATGCGTGGAAGAAAGTGACTATAAAGGTCAAGCACCTCTTTTTGATTGGATGATTAAATGTTTACATCTTTAGCACAATGTGCCAAAGTTCCTTCCAGGAAGAATGAAAAAAGAGGGAAATGCCTTTGGGAAATGCAGAAATGGTCGTGTTGGGTGCACATTGTCCCACAGATTGTTGTTGTTGCGTTAGAGTTCAGAGGGAAGGATGTGGGCTGCTGTGCTGATCTGGTGTCAGATGTTATCAAGGTGAAGGGTTATCAATGTGGCTGCCTCCTTATTTGATGTCTATAAATCTTTTTGACAAACACCAGCTGTGTAATGGAAATGGACGATAATGTCTGTAATACATCTGTTTTTTTTGTGTGTGTGATGGAAACAACTAAGAGCTTCATTCAAAGGGAAGAAGGAGATTGTCAATCTGGCAGTCAGACATTTTTATTCTCATTAAAAGAAGAGTAGAGTGACTGAACACCAGGACAAAATCAACGGTTTATTCTATGAATTTGTTGTGTCAGACTGAAAGACGTCTTCCTCCTCTCAGCCCACCTCAAAAAGAAGGGAAGCCCGCTCTGATGGGTGACAAGCCCTGCACGGACATCCAGATCAGGACTGCTAAATCTCTGTCCATCTCTGTTTCTGTAATGGTGTGGATGAGTCATGGCAAAAGGAAGGCTTAATATGCACATACAACAACAAAGTTTAAAATTCTCATCGACCAGTATGACTTAACAAAAACACAACATGGTAAATATCAGTATAAGTAGGGAGTGAAATGAACTGATGGATTAATGTTTTTTCTATGAGGAATGTGGCTTCATTCAATGATTGATTGTGTTAAAATAACGAGGTGGGTGATGTGGCACGAGGGGGTTACACATGTAAAAGTGTATATTTTTGTATATACCTACATCCGTGTATGTACAGTATGTACATATATACACAGTGTACTCAGCCGCGGTTCCTAGTTTTGTTGTCAGACTGTACAGCGCTTCTAACTGTTCCCTGTTTTATAGATACTGCAGAAAATTCAACTTTGAATGAGGAGAAATGATTAACTTAAATAAATGCATTTATATATATAAACTAAATGGTGTCTGGTGTTTTCATTGGCTTTAGTTTTGTGATGGTGGAAACTCCACATCAACCACAAACATGCCCATGGTTCTGTTTCTCTTAGTACACATCTCTGAATGTGGACTGCTTTGTGTAAATGATAGTAGTAATAATCGTCTCAAAACAAATTTACATACATATATGTATAAAGAAAACAAAAACGTGTGTGACAGAAATTGAATTATAAATACTCAATATAATAATGAAAACTAGAGTCAAATCAAGGAATGTTTTATGTTAAAAGTACGTTTTAAGTTTGGATTCAAAGGAAGCTACTGACTCAGCCTGACGCATTTCCACAGGCAGGGTGCTCCAGAGCCTTGGAGCTCTTATTTCAAAAGCTTTTTAAAACCCTGTTGTATCCCACTGCTGCTGCTTTGTAGTTCTTCATTGTTAATGAGTCGGCAGCGTGTTAGGTGATGAAATCATCTCTGAAAAGCCTCTGGTCTTCTCATCCAAGGATGGGCAAATATCATGAAGTTAAACATGAATTTTACATTTATCCTCAGCAATTACTATTTAATGAAGTGAACGTTATTCTTCCATCAAATGCTGGTACTTAGATTTCCATATAAACATGTACAAAGTGCAACAACAGCCTGATCTATCCTGTGCTATGGGGCAACTTTTTGTCCTGACCTAGATTGCATAGATCTGCCTTAATATAAGCTCCAAATTTTATAACAACAGATGGATAATATTTCTCCTGGGTTACTAGGACAAAGGCAATATGGTTAATGCATTAGGCTACAACTTACTCATTTATAATGTATAAACAGTATGTTAATCTGTCTCAATAAAGTGCCCCTTATCGTTCTGAGAAAATATTGTTTTATAGAAGCAAGTTGTATTTTGTACATTTGTAGTCCTGTGCACATGCATCACAATAATTGGGATTTATTTTATGCAAACCAATTGATTATAAATTTTATTTGAAAATTAAATTACAATTATTTAATTGTTTGAGGATGTGAAGCAGGAATTTCACTCATATTCCCAGTATAGCTCTCGCTGTGTCCTTTTGTGCATAGTGCAGTGCTGAGAGCAAATCTGCAGAAAGAACATACACACTGACATATTTGTGAAACAAGGACAACAAAGATAAGCAAACATAAAAGCTAACTATGATGAGCAAGTAAATATGAAAGAATAGATACTGTCCAGTGTCATTTTATTAGGTACACCCAGGTAAAACTGATGCAGTCTAATTTAACAGTCCCTGCAATAACTCTTACCTTCATGAAGGTTTTAAAGTTAAGTTTTTGCTGAAACTGTTTTGTTTCACAGTTTGTGTTAATACGTGAGTCATAGTTTGTTGAGGATGTATATTTTCTATGCTTTTTTTTTACTATGTGCTTGAGTAATGAACAATTCTCGAAATATGTTCAATGATTTGTGATTTTACTCAAATATACAGAGCAAAAACACCATCGTCTTTATTAGAGCCCGAGCACCGAACAGTGGGAGGCCCTATTTTTAGGCAAATTAATTGGCTTTCTGAGGTATTTAACATGCCCAAACTGTGCAGAAAATTCGATTGGTACCATCCCCGACCTTCTACCACCTTTGGAAGGGAAAAATCCAATTTGTGAAGTGTTAGGGTTGCGGTTAGGGTTAGGGTTATGGGCGAGGGTTAGGGTTAGGGTTAGGGCTATGGATAAGAAGGTCGTAGAGACTTGCGAGTAGGCTCTACCCCCACTAATGCGGGAACTCACGATCGATTGGTACCATCCCCAACCTTCTGCGACCTTCCGAAGGGAAAAACTCAATTTGTGAAGTATTAGGGTTAGGGTTGCAAATAGGGTAAGGTGGGGGTGGGGGGGGGGGTAGGGTTTAAGGCTAGGGTTAGGGTTATGGATAAGAAGGTCGTAGAGACTTGCGAGTAGGATCTACCCCCACTAATGTGGGAACTCCCGATCAATTGGTACCATCCCCGAGCATCTAAGACCTTCAGAAGGGAAAAACTCAATTTGTGAATTGTTAGGGTTAGGGTGGCAGTTATAGGGTTAGAGTTATGGGCTAGGGTTAGGGTTATGGATTAGAAGGTCGTAGAGACTTGCGAGTAAGCTCTACCACCCCTAATGCGGGGACTCCCGATCGATTGGTCCCATCCCTGAGCTTCTACGACCTCTGGAAGGGAAAAACCCAATGTGTGAAGTGTTAAAGGGTGATGGTTATGGGCTAGGGTTAGGGTTATGGATAAGAAGGTCGTAGAGACTTGCAAGTAGGCTCTACCCCCACTAATGCGGGCACTCCTGTTCGATTGGTTAGGGTTAGCAGCCCATAGGGAAAGGAGATATTCCCGAATAACTTTTTTTCTAAATGTAGTAGAGACTTGGTAAATGGATTTGTATTTATATAGCGCTTTTCTAGTCTGATGAAGACCACTCAAAGCGCTTTACAGTACAATTTCACATTCACCCATTCATACACACATTCATACAGTGCATCTATTTGCAGCACTTAGTTATTCTATGGGGGGCCATTCAGGGTTCAGCATCTTGCCCAAGGACACTTCGGCATGCAGATGGTTCAGACTGGGGATCGAACCGCCGACCTTCAGGTTGGAGGACGACCACTCTACCCCTCAGCCACAGCCGCCCTACTTGGGAGTGGGATCAACCCCCACTAATGCGGGAACGCCCGTTCGATTAGTACCATCTGTGAGTCTTTACAACCTTGGTGGGTTAATAGCAGTGGTGGGAAGTAACGAAGTAGAAATACTTTGTTACTGTACTTAAGTAGATTTTTCACATATCTGTACTTTCTACTTTTTACATTCTCAAAACTGGCTCGTTACTTGAGCAGCCGAGGTTGGCGCAACGTGCACCTTTACACACGGCGCACCTCTCTCTCTCGCTCTCTCGCTTCTGCAGGAGCTCGGTTCAGTCTTTATTATTAGGGCCCGAGCACTGACAGGCACTGGCAGACGTGAGGCCCTATTGAAATTGTAAGGATTATTATTCAGGCAAATGAATTGGCTTTTTGAGGGCTTTTATTAGGGGACTTTAAATGATTGAAGGTATTCGTTTTTCGATTCACATTCGTTTTCCCTTTCCTGCTTCGTGTCAACATCTGCACATAAATACATAGCTCGAAGCAGCAAGTGGTTAACTTTCCTTAAAGAAAATATTGGAAGTAGTTGGTTTAAACAAAAACTGTTGGCAAATAGACTATCATTGGTTGGCCGTGTCTACTTAGGCTTACACGTCCACGTAAACAAAACAAACAGGTTTAAAAAAAAGTCGAGATGGAAAAACAAACAACACAACCAATTATAAAAGCAAACACAAAAACAACTTTCAACCAACACAACCAAAAACAAACACTGTCGTGGACTACTGCATATTCACGCACACAATTCAGGTTTTTTAACGGACCTACCCAAATGTGACCCTGGGTTCTCAGGCCCAGTTTTCCACTCACTATAACGCCAATATAATTTTTGCAAAGATATTATATATCTATATATTGCCAATTACAATCCTTAGTCGCCCTTTGTGCTGACTCAACACAACTAAGAAGCTGTTGAGTCTTTATATATGTGTTGTACAAACTGGCTAATGTGAACAACTTCAAGCAGGGTTGTGTATTCACTTTGCCGTCCATACAGGCAAGATACCCTACAGGTGTATTGTCACCCTGCTGGAAAAAAAAGCAAACATAAACGCAGGCCCATTCAGTGAAGATAGTCTAATGATAAATAAACAAGCTTACATGTAGATGCGTGGAGAAGCTGGCGGGCAGGTATACAGGCAGGTAAACATCCAGGCAGTTACAAAATACAGCTAATAGACACAAAAGGTTCATAAACCGACAAACCGACGTGGAGCTGCTGACTGTAGGCAGCTGTAAATACTGATTTGGGTGATGAGGGAGGTGGGATCAGGTGCATGGGTGAGGACGGAAGCTGCGGAACAAGTAGAATTTTGGAAAGAAAAATGACAAATTAAAGAAAAGTGCGGGGACATCAGCTGGAGACATGGAGAAGGGCAGGTCTGGGGAGATGACAGAGAACACATGGCCAGGGAGAAGTGGGGCTGGTTATTATTTATTTGTTTCAGGCAAAAGGCAAAACGCATGTGCTCGGGCCCGCTCAGTGCTGCTTTGCAGTCCAAAAAATTTTTGAAATTGTATTTTATAGTTGGTACTTTACAGGGTTGAGCAATCCTGGTTAGTGTTTAAGTGCCGTCAAGCAAGACACTGATAATTTATAAACTTAAAAATAAAGTCAACAAAAGACTGTAAACAAATTTGCGCCTTAGGATATTCAATTGGATGTATTTTGTAGATGTAATTTAGCATTCAAAAAAACATTGGTCTTCAATTATTTATTTCCTTGTTCAGTCTGAAATTTGGCAGCAAAACCAAACTGTGTCCAGTGATTTTTTCTTCTCTGTACTGCACTGTCCAGGCTGTTAACAAAAGAGAAACTATCTTGTTTTGTGTGCCTAGTTTCCCTTTGCTGAGTTATCATAAGTGGCATTGTGTATCACTCCTGCTACTGATGAAAGGTCCATGTTAAGTTATATTTACAGAGTTTTTTAGTGGTTATTCTTTTGTCTATTAGTGTTCTTAGGTAGACTCAAGAGGCACTTGTTTATTCTGTTGTGTTGATTCGTTGTCTCTAGAAGTTCAGATGCACTTGTCCTATACTATTTTAACCTCAGCATCTCAGGTTCAAAATTTGTAAAATTAAACATTATAGATATAGTGTTTTTCAGTCAGTTGAAATAAATCCTGAAGAGAACAATTTTGGGTTGTTTTGTGTCTGTATAGGCCTACATTAGGCACTTAACATTTTTAATTTTGGTACTTGTACTTGTACTTTTGATACTTAAGTACATTTCACCACCAGATACTTTTGATACTTAAGTACATTTAATATGAACAATTCTAAGACTTCTACTCAAGTCATTTTCTGACGGGTGACTTTTACTTTTACCGGAGTCACTTTCAAGTAAGATATCTGTACTTTTACTCAACTATGGCTTTCAAGTACTTTATACACCACTGGTTAATAGCATATAGGTGAAGGAGATGTTCTTGAATAACTTTTTTTTGAGGGTGATAGAGACTTGGAAGATGTTTTCGTCAATACAAATAAGGTTAGGGGGCAGTACGGCTTAGGGGGTAGAGTGGTCGTTTTCCAACAGGAAGATTGCCGGTTCAATCCCCACTCTTCCCCATCTGTATGCCGAAGTGTCCTTGGCAAGATACTGCACCCCTAAATGGCCCCTCATAAATGATAAGTGAACTAATTGTAAGTCACTTTGGACAAAAGCGTCAGGCAAATGACATGTAATGTACCTTCTTTTTTTAATCCTAAGTCTTTGTGTCATTGCTAAGGTGTTGGCAATGAAACCCTTATTGATCTATCTTATTTGATGTATTTGATTTGATTGTAAAGCACTTTGAGCTACATTTCATATGTGAAAGGTGATGTATAAATAAAATGTTTTATAATGTTACTATAAGTGTGCTGGCACATGCATGTCTGTTTTGTCGCCTCTCCAGCAGGGGGCGGTGGGGCCACACCGGACCCACTCACAGCGGCGGGGAGGAAGAAGCGGCTCAGGCTGACAGGGATCAGGGAGCTCGGCTCACGTCGCTGCTGGTGCTCGGAGGTTGTGTCGCAAACGAGGAGCCTCACACCGGCGGAGCCATGAAGAACGAAGGGATCGAGGGCATGGAGCGGTTCGTGAGCCCGGACAAGGGCCGAGGCCTGCAGGCGCTGAGGCACTTCGCGGTGGGGGAGCTGGTGTTCGCCTGCCCCTCGTACTCCTCCGTGCTGACAGTGAACGAGAGGGGGGCGCACTGCGACCTGTGCTTCAGCAGGTAACAGCCCTCTGACGCGGCTGGGGACCCGGGGAACAAGCGAGCACACCTCCGGGACGTGTAGCTACGAGCTGGTTGTGGGAGACAGCGGGAGGAAGGGGGAGGAAGGGGGCGGCGTGTCCACAGCTAACCTGGCTAACCTGATCACCTAGCTAGGTTAGCCGTCAAACCTCCGGACACCCGCCGGGCTGCTGCAGACCTGACCCGGGTCAGTGCGGCGAGGCAGCTCCCCTGAGTTCACACTGTCAGACGAGCACAGAATATTCAGTATAAGACCGAAGTTATTGAATAATATTCATATTTAATATTTCCCAACATTATATAAAGCCACATTTCCCCAAATTTAGTACTATAGCATAGCCAGCAGGAGACCCTGGATCTGTGACATGATTTTGGGGACAATATACAGTATTAGACCGAAGTTATTGAATAATATTCATTATAAATATTTCCCCAAATTATGCTCAATCACTTTTTCCTAAACTTAGTACTGTAGCAAAGCCAGCAGGACTCCCTGGACCTAAGATGTGATTTTGGTGAAAATGTACAGTATTACAGTGAAGCTATTGAATAATCTTCATAAAAAATATTTCCAAAAATTATGATAAATGACATTTTTTAAAACTTTTTAGTGTAGCATAGTCAGCAGGACTCGCTGGACCTGTGACATGATTTTGGTGAGAAGAATATACAGTATTACAGTGAGGGATGGAATATTTTTGTAATATCTCTTTTCGGTGTTGCACTTTGTAGACGGTCCCTGCGCACTCGTTTCTCAGCAAGCTGTACTTAGACACCCATGTTATGTGTCCATCACGGAGGACGAGTCATATTGATGAAAACTGGCCTGTAGCTCGTTGCCCACATTACTATGGTGGGAATTATGCAGCGTTTGTGCTTTAACTACGTTTCGCTTAAGACTTATTGATCCGGGAAGTCCGAATCTGTGAATGTCTTGCCAACTTTACTGAACTCACAGAATACAACCACATCAACTTATATGATGCTTCAAAGCCAGACATGCAAAATAAAACGCTGCTCTCCTGTAGACTCATTGAGCCAATAACATATTTAGCATGATGCTGATGCTTACAAGCTGTTAAGGGAGCACTTGACTTATATTATTATGACATTTGCTGACAGCATGGCAGGTGGTCAATAGTTACTCCCCCCCCCTCAGCCTCCATGATCCTTCGTTTCTTTGATTTATCTGCCATGAGAAGATCATCACAACATTGAAATGTCTGTCCCATGCTTGCACCAGTATGGGTGTGGAGATGATATGGAGGCACTTTAACACACATGTTGGAGTTAAATGAAGTTCTCTGCCACACACATGCCTCCTACACAAGTTGAGGTTGGTGGAGCAGTAAAAGGTTAGGGTGCTAAATATAGGTGTCCATTTGTCCCAAGAGAGGAGGAGCCAGGAGATGAGAAGGCCAGAGGTGCTTGTGTGCACTAGTGGTGTGTGTTTACATTTCCGACTTTCAGTCAGTCGCTCAGTCCAACATTGTGTGTATTGTCTTAGGGCTGCGCAATAAAACAATATCAATGAACGCATTATAATATCCATCGATCACAGTTTGTCAAAAGTTCAAAAATATATCAACAATCTTGTGCATTCTGTAAGCACAACTAGGAGGTATAACACAATTGAGCGACCTCCTGTTTATAAAATGTTTTTTGTTCTCAGCTCATACATTTGAATTCTTGTAAAAACGTCAAAACTGATCTCATTCTGATGGTTGTAGCAAACAAACATGTTGTGTCTTCATCTTATTACAGGAGAGAAGACCTTTTTAAGTGTGGCAAATGTAAGCAGGCCTTCTACTGCAATGTGGACTGTCAGGTAAGAGTCACTCAATTAAATAATAACTACAGAACACTTGTCCTAAAAACATCTGTCTTTGTCTTTTCCAGTTGGACTTTTTTGCAGTTGACTTATTTTTTGTCAGTTTGAGCTCTTTGTTCCATCAAAACATGAGACTTTTTCTTCAAAAAACCATCACAGAGTAAACTGACAGGAAAGTATTCACGTGGTGTTCTTGTGATCCACTTTGGCAACTTGGACCAGAGAGCACTCAGGCACACTGTTGGAGCTATGACGATTCATTCCCGTTATCCAGTTTTAGATTCATTGCACAAATCACACTCTGTGCACTGCAGTAAAAAAAATAACTTTTGACGTGGGTGTGTGAATGTTTTACACTTTGCAATCGTATAATTATTCTACAGCCATTCTATATATTGTTTTCTTTCCCCTTCCAACTTTCTGTCATTCCATGTATTCTTCTGTTGAACAGAATTACTTGTGATAATCACGGGGCGGTTATTTCTCTCTTCCTCTTTGTATTGATGCAGAGAGGTGATTGGACAATGCATAAGCTGGAGTGTGTAGCCATGTGTGCCTATGGGGAGAGCTGGTGTCCGTCAGAGACTGTCAGACTGGTGGCCAGAATTATCATGAAACAGGTAAAGTAATAAGAAACAGGAAGAAATTATTCAACATCCATTTTATGGTGAACAAAATGTAAAGGTTTAACATAACCAGCGAATGAGAATCAAGTAAAGTCAGAGAAGTAGATGTGAGATGCTATTACAGCATAATTGAAATAAAGATAAGTGAGGCAAAGACATAAGGCACAACTTGGTTTATCATAAAAACTGTGTACAAGTCTGGTACCGTATTAATCCAACAAGCATTATCAGAACATTAGGTCTTACATTACTGTTTGTGAAACTGTAAACAAACATAACTTAACTAAAATAAGTATCCATAAACTTAAACTCAAATGACATAAATTAAAAAGAAAACTCTAAGATTTAAAACAAAGCAACATTAAATCCTCCAATGCTCTAATCTTTGCTATCCTGAGTAAACCAAATGTTTTCTTCTTGTTCCAGAGAGTCACAACAGAGCGCACCCCTTCAGAGAGGCTGCTGCTGCTCAGCGAGTTTGAAGCCCGTAAGTGTGTGAACAAATTAGCATGTATATTTAATTTCACATGATCTGCAGCAGCACTGGGATTTAAATCCCAAGCTTCTGGATGCTGTATTTTCATGATCACTCCCCTAACAACTACACCCACTGTGCCCTTGAGCAAGGTAAATAGCCTGTACTTTGTTTAAAGTACTACTACTACGACTAATTCATTAGCCAAAAAACACAAAAAATCAAGACGGTGTTCCACCTCAGCACCCACTAAGTGTTTTCTCGGCTCCAGTTGGTATTTTCGTTTAATCTGAGCGGTTGTTGAAGGCTCATGTGTGTCACCAGCGGATTGTCACAGAATTAACCTTCACACCTGCCTCTCATCCACACAAGGCAAACCAGTGGCCAGCTGCTGTCTGCTGCCACCAGTCTGTGTGAGAGTGAGAGTGTGTGACTGATGATAACACATGGCCTGTAGCAGTTGCATACTATACACTTTACACTGAGGGGTTGTTTCATTGAGGTATGTGGTAGACATCGATGGTAGTGGTAACAAACTACAACCAAATTCTTACTGATAATATTTTGGATCAGTGGGCAACTTCTATGTTTTAGTCATTATCTTTTAATTTTTGCTCACAGATAAGTATGTGCTATGTGACATGTTTTTTTACTTAGCTGCTCCTTTTGTTGTCAAGAGGGTTTGCATATTTTAAAAGTATTTTTAAGATGTTCATTTGTAAAAGCAAATGCTAAGAAAACACAATCTTCTAGACACAAAGTGGTCTTTCTGTGGTGTTCTGGCATGTTTTTGACTTGTCCCTCTGTCCTTGTCTTTCGGTCTTTGCATTGCCTCCTCCAGATTTAGATAAGATGGACAGTGAGAAGGATGAGTTGAACCAGACAGACATAGCAGCACTGCATCACTTTTACTCCAAACACATCAGTAATCTTCCAGATGAGCAGGCTCTCACTGAGCTCTTTGCACAGGTAATGTTTGATATTATCTCGAATAATTTGAAATCAGAACAAAAGAATGTTTGTCTTGTTTTGTAGTTTCTATAGAGTCACAATGTATGAGGTTACTGAAGAACTGTGGTGACAAACAAACTGTAACACAGGGAACCACTTTGTTTGTATGTATCTTTAATTATTTCTAAATGTACAGATGCCTCTTTCCCATCACAGCTTTTGTGAGCACTTACAGTGCAGTTGGCACTGTGCTGCTGTAATGCAGTCATTCCCAGACAATGCTGCCTGAGTCACCTGCACAGAAGATTTTTCCCTAGATTTTAATGTGAATTTTCTGCTCTGAAGTCTGAACAGAACATTTTCTACACATGAGCCTTCCAGAATGCTTGTTGTTGACTCCTTCGGTTTGTTTCATTAAAGTTGAGTGATTGGTTAGGAGAGTGTTAGAGTTCACACAGACAGGTGTTGACCTTGTCTATTGAAGGATGTTCTAGTTGCAACATACACGCACATGCATAGACCCACTGTCCCGACACTACTCTGACTGAAACCATTTGAATACAACTTTCACATCTATCTAATAACGATCTCAATCCTCTTACCATCCTGTACTCACACATTACACACATTGAAGCAAGGATCACAGCCCCCCCACTGGCCTTGTCTGTTTAACAGCATTAAGCTCTTTAATTTGATCCGTCAGAGGCTGGTACCACATTCGGAGGTGGTCTGGACCACATGTGTCCAAATTCTTTTAGAAGTGTGAACGCAAATCCGTCCTGGACCACTAATGAAGGACCTTATGAAGTGAAATCAGACACATCTGTAAACTCAGACTGGCTCATCGTTTAGTCACTCCTTTTCTTTGTTTCTCCAGGTTAATTGCAATGGCTTTACTATAGAGGATGAAGAACTTTCCCATCTGGGATCAGCTGTTTTTCCTGAGTAAGTAGTCCGAGTCTTTGCTTGATTATTGCCCAACAGTCCAGTCAGTCGTCATCACTTTTCTGATTTCTTAATAATTGATTTGGCCCTTTGTGCTTCTCTCTCTTCCTTCCAGTGTAGCACTGATGAATCACAGCTGTAGCCCTAATGTCATAGTGACGTATAAAGGCACAGTGGCTGAGGTCCGAGCTGTTCAAGAAATAAACCCTGGAGATGAGGTAAGAAAACGCAGGAATCGTTTGGCAAAAATATGCTAAAAGAAATTACCGATGTTTATTTTGATTGATGTAAAATGAATATGTATAACAAAACAAATCTCCTCATCCATTTAACTTCCTGTCTCTCTCTCTCTCTATAGATCTTTAACAGCTACATAGACCTGCTCTATCCAACAGAGGACAGAAAAGAGAGGTTGCTGGATTCCTACTTCTTCACATGCCAGTGTACTGAGTGCACCAGCAAGTCTAAGGTACCTTCAGCTGTTCTTTTCTGCATCTCAAATATTCTCTTAGTTTTTGAAAAAGGTTTTTTATATATGGAATATAGATTTGGTAAAACCTTTCACCTGTGATCTTATAGAATTAAACAAGAAATAATCTCATTACTGAGATTCAGTAATCTCCTGTCTGTAGGAAATGCAGCAGGTTCATAGCGGCTGCCATCACCAATGTGTGTTTCCTGTGAAGGATATGTTACCAATAATGGTTTCTTTATTCTTGTCTTTTCATGTCCCTTTAGGACAAAGAAAAAATGGAAATCTTGAAGCTGAGTTCTCCGTCTGAGCCTGAGGAAATCCAGTCCATGGTCCATTATGCCAAGACTGTCATAGAGGAGTTCAGAAGAGCCAAACACTACAAGAATATCCTCTTCCTCTGACTATAATTGTGTTTTCCCCTTGTAATCTTTGTCTTTTCAATGTTTCACTCTGTCTGTTGCTTTATCTTCACTCCTAAATAATGACCACCGTTCATTTCCATGCCTCCTCTTCTTTTGCTTTATTCTCTGTTATTACTCCTTGACGCACTGGCACCCCCCAGCGAGCTGCTGGAGATGTGTGAACTCAGCCAGGAGAAAATGGGAGCTATATTTGCAGACACCAACGTCTACATGCTGCACATGATGTATCAAGCCATGGGCGTCTGTCTGTACATGCAGGACTGGGACGGAGCCATGAGCTATGGAGAAAAGATCATTCAACCATACAGGTACATTGACCCACAGCAGGGACACAGTCGTTCGGCTACAATAGATCAATCAATTGTACAGTAACAGTTATGTAGACAGATTACAAATCCCTGTAGAAATTTTAAGTGGCTGATTTGGCTGCCAGTGTTGATTTAGAATGTTATATCACTTGTTCAAGGACCAGATATCTTTCCTTAGACATCTGTTAGTTTCTTGTAAAATATGAGAATTTAAATCACGTTTTAGTCTTTTAATAATTTCTTTTAACTTCACTTTGTTTCTTAGATTAAAGCTATACATTTTGTATGTACAAAAACAGTTTTTTAACCATAAAAGGATTCTTATTGTACAGACATTAATTTATTAATGAGTAAATTAATTATACAAGTGTGTTGCTTCACTGAATTCTTAAACATGATAATGCCAAACATATTTTTTCTTTGTGTAATACCACATTCAGCAACTTCCACTCCAGTGAATGGTTAATCTCTTCAAGTTTTGTGTTCTCCCAGCTTCGCAGGGTTTGAACTTTTGTAACACTAAAATAAAAATAATATTCCAAGCAGCATACATCTATTGCTACATTGTTGGCAAATATGACTCCCACCTCTGAATTTGAATCCTGGAACTTTTTTCCCCCCTATGAAATGTGACGCACTGACTGTGCCACTGAGGAAACATATTTTCCACAAAGTCTTGCATCTTAGGACTATCGCTCGAGCATTCATATAAAACTGAACATTAAGATGTTTTTCCTAAACAACTTAAGATCATTAAGTCTTAGGATTATTTAAAAAAAATGTTTCTCAACATTTAGTCCAACAGATTTAGAGGAGATGTCAAATATGGGTTTAAGAAATAATGGCGAAATGTTTTTAGCACATTTGAAAGTTATTGAGCAGTAGAGCTATTTATAAGGAAGGCCGATGAATTTATTGATTAAAAAGATGAAATTATTTTTCTAAAATGTATTTTTAATTATCACAGGACCACCTTGGACCTGACCCTATTTATAGATTGTGTCCAGTTTCTTCTCACATTCACTGCTTGCATTGTGTTCTCTCTGCAGTGTGCACTACCCAGCCTACTCGCTGAATGTGGCCTCTATGTATCTAAAGCTGGGACGTCTGTATTTAGGCCTGGAAAAGAAGGCACAGGGAGTGAAAGCTCTAAAGAAGGTATTTCATTTACATCTGCTCCATTGGTGTTTTAATTGGTGGCGAGTTGATATTTCAGGCAAGTGAAGCTTGTGTACAAGCTTTGATCCACCTATTCAGAGAACTTAATTTACTATGTTAGTGTTTTATATAACTATATCATTTTTTGTTTGATCAGTTGTCATGGAAGAGGTTTCTCCACATTTTAAAACTCTCTTTTTTTCCTGTTTTCAGGCAGTGGCCATCATGGAGGTGGCTCATGGAAAAGATCACCATTATGTAGCGGAAGTTAAAAGAGAAATTGAGGAGCAGAAGTGAAGGAGGTGCAGCTGAAAGAGCAAAAAGATTAAAGACTGAGGCACTGGAATGAGGAACCTCTCTAAAAGCAACAACAGAATTACACATCCCATCTGCATGGCATGCATCTTATACCTCTCTGTTTTTAAAACTCTTTCATTGCCCACCCTCCTCTATTCAGACAGCTTCTTATTTTCATATCATATGTGGAGGGTGAGCACACCTGTATCTGCAGCCTGCCACACCTCGACTTCAAAGCAAACAAATAAGGATTACATCTTTGAAGGTTATTTAAAAATAATGGTTTGTCTGCTGATGCTCAAAACAGGATTTAATACAACTAGGGCTATTCAGAAAAGGATCACAGCAGCTGAGAAAAAGAGCATCAGTTGCTGCATTTAAATCTGCAACAAAGCTTTCATGAGACCAAAGTAAGATCAAGTGAATCTTTGCCCAGTTTTTGTTTAAAAAAAATAATATTTCAAACTTCAGTTAATACAGTTAAAGAGGGTTTAACTACTTTTTCACAGCTAATGCAATTTAATCGAATATTCAGCAGCAGAGTTTCTTGCCTCATTGATTACTGCTTAAACTGAAAAAACGACTGATAATGCATAGAGTTCTCTGTAGCAATGGAGAAGAGAATACAAGGAACAGTTTCTGAATGAATAACCAAGGGTTTGACTCGTCTTACAGCATGTTCTTATGTTTTTAAGAGCCAGGAGAAGTGTTGCATGATCTATTGTTTATGTTTGTTTCTATTTGTTGTCATATCAGGCTTGATGACCAAAGGGCAACAGGTTTTACTGACAAGGAAGCAGCTATAAATTCTCTGTTCACAGTGTAACCTTAAGGGGTGCTGATCTGAAATCAGTCACAGTGAAGACATAGATCCTGGATCAGAGCCCCTTTGCTCTCAGGAAAAAAGGCGTGACACTGTAGCTTATGTTGCCTTTTGTCAATAAATGCATCATCATAGCTCTATAGTGTTTACCATGAATCCAGATTGTCTTTATCCTGAGAATCAAATCATCTTAGCAGCAGTGGGCAGAATATTTATGTGCAACATATCTGAATCAGACACATTGTATCTTTTTACAATTTATCAAAGCCACATACGGGATGATTATGCTCATTCTCATTTCCAATTTCAGCATTAATCAGCATCAATACTTTTTAAACATCTCCCTTTAATTTGTACTTTACCGGGTTTATTTTGCACTCTTGTAAGATGAATAACCTGTGATGATTCAAATACAATGATAATCATCTGTGAAACACCAACATGGCAATTTGTTTAAGGCAGTATTATGCTCAGCATGAGTGAGTTTTTGCACCTCTTGAGTTGGTTACAAGGTTACAATAGGCTATGATAAAGCAAACCATGTATATGGTTATATTCAACCTCGATCAGGACATAAGTAGGAGGTGAAACAGTTATGGGTCATGACACTGTATTATTTTCTCTACTGTAAATTTGACTAAAGCAGCGTATTGAAATATCATGTTAAAAGCAGCTAAACTTGCTGTCTAATGTCAATGGTTTAGACCTAAAGACTAAGCATGCAATGTGTGAAGGAGGCTTTAAAACTTTGAAACTTAAGGCAATGCAAAGATCATCACCTGGGCCTTATGTAAAGATTCTTGCACTAAAACGTTTGCACAATTTTGTGAGTAAGAAGAGATGTGGGGGGAAAACGTGTTAGCACATTTTGTTCCGAGTTATTAGTTAATGTTAGTAGACAGTTGGGTGTCACCCTTGAATCTGCAGTCTTCACACCATTCACTGCCAGAGGAACTTAGATCTGATTTCATCTTTTGCTTTAAAACCTGTAGCTCCCCCTTGTGTTTACTATGGATGCATTTGTATGCACCACATGATCGTGGGTTACCGAGGGCTGGAGATAAGCTCATTCTTTTGAGTTGTCTGTTGTCATATTTGTAGCAACTCCGGCACAGGTGAACATCGCTGTCACCTGCAACAATGCATCTGGACGGTGCCTGCCTTACAGCATAGGTCATCTAAAAGCACCACCGGGGGGTGCAAATGGCACAAGATTTATTTTATTTTTCCTGAAATGTCATAACCGATCAAAGCTATGGTGCAAGGATTTAGAGCATTGAATTATATACTCGCGCTGCATGTAAAAAACCAGGAGTGGACAGATTTCTGAAATGAACTGTTAATTTATCAGGCATGAAATTTATTCAACTGTTATGCATTACTAAAGTCTGAGACTCTTGATTCTTTCTGTACCATGTCAGTGGAACTCAATAAATAACATTAGGACACTGGCTACCGATGCTTATTTGCTCATTTGAAATATTATGTACAGAATTTGATGCTCCTGCAGTTTCTCATCAGCAGTTCATGGCACAGGTCCATCTTAGATCTGTATTTCATGATCATGTCAAGAAGAAGGCCAACAGACAACATCATATTTTGGGGTATAGGTTCAAACCATAGACTGGAGACTTTGAATGCAGTTTATGGTTCAAACGAGGGATAGTGCTGCTGAAAAGTATCAGGCCTGAAATCATAGGCGGAACCATAAATTCATCTATAAGCGTTCAGTACACTAATTACACATTCCCAAGATGATAAGTACGCTGTTAATTTAAGATGCTGTGAAGCTTTAAGAGATTAAAAAATCCCTGCCTCTATATTAAATTGTGCCTAATGCATTTTGAGATGTAAGATGAGCACAGAAGATGCATGTAAAAACTTCCATGTAGTGCCAAAAGAAAGATGAGATAAGATACAATAAGATCGTACTTATTAATACCAAATAAAAAATAAATAAATGTATCTTTTGTACTGTTACATGTTTTTGCACTGGTCGTCTCTTACTCTTCATATTTTTACACTCCACTTACATTTGATAGAATTTAAATGTAATACGATCACACACACACACACGCACGCATGCACGGTGGGATTCATGAACTCGTGATGTGATGTTTTGAAAAGCTACTTCAAGTTTGACTGTTACTTGAGGGCGACGTCCTGACATCCCGTTTGCCACCACGCGGCGGCACTGCTGAGACCGTAGCAAACCAATCATCTGCGTCCTCTGTCTGACGTCGCCCGAAGCAGCCAATCAGCGCGCAGCTGAGTGAGCCTCGGTCTCCTCGGCGAAGTTTGAATTTCCCAACGAGCCGCATTAGAGAATCCGATCGAGGAGCGTCGCGCCCAAAGTAAGTGAAGCTGCTTCCTCTCGTTTGAACCGCGACTGAACGCTAACACTTGATTTAACGTGTTATCTTCTCACTCTCACATGGAACCGGGGAAGTCGCTGGCTCACTAACATGTCGTCTTAGTCACTAGAAAACACGTTGAACCGCTCGGTCTACGTTACGTCCACACAAACGCCTGACTGCACGTTCTATATTTACCATTCACTCTTCTGCATCTATGTGGAATGTACGTATTTTGTTTTATGTTCAGAACCCGGTGAAGACTAGAGGCTCAACCGTGTGTTTCTGACGGGGTTCACTACACACTAACCTGTGGTATCGATTGTTAGCCAACCATTGTCCGTTAGCCAGCATTAACTGTGAGGAAGCTAACATAAGCTAACTTCACACAGCGTTTCCATTTTAACTCATCGGTAAAGTTCGAAGATAAACGGTTCAACCAGCGAAGCTATTCGTTTACGTAAGAGTCTGTAGCAACCGTTCAAGTAGCCTTAACACTAGTGCAGTGTTCCTATTGTTGTTATTATTATTATTATTAACGCATTTAATTAACAGACTATGTTTTTTTTGTGAAAGTGGGTTTAATAATAAAGGAACAAACGGGGTGATCGTATGTGTGTGTCTGCTGCTGGTGACTCATCCTGCTGTGGCCCATGTACAAGAAGGAAACTAGATTGCTGAATTACACTCAGATTAAAAATAATACAACTTCACCTGGACGTTCGACGTCCTCTGACACTCTCACATTGGTTGAAGACATGAGGTGAAGCACATACTGGTGTTGATGGGTTGGTGACTGGTTGTTTCTGCAGTTTCACAGTAGTCAGGTCAAAGCAGGATTAGAGAGGAATTGGGCAGGACAGAGGTGTGATTGTTGTAGCTGTTAGCATCACATCGAGGACATCATGCACTCATAAGCTGCACAGAGGGATCGGTGCTGTGGCTTTATGGTAAATGTATTAAATAGATTTCAATCAAATGACCTTAGTCAGGCATAATGACACTGGCTTGACCGAGGCTGTAGCCTTTAGACACAGGTATCATAGGTGTGTGAGAGTTTTTTTATACACAAGTCTGATCACCTTCCACATCCCTTTCAACTGCAGTTGAAAATCATACCAGTTCTCCTCGGCTTTGTTGTCGCCTTCAGTTCTCTCCTGAATCCTCCAGGCAGAGGATAAATACAATCTCTGCACCAAAAGCGACTGACCTCCTGTGTTCCTCCTATGAATAAATTGATGTCTGTTCAGTCAGGTTGCAAACCATGAGCTGGGCAGTGGAGGAGTGGAAGGATGGACTTCCAGGGAAAGCCCTGCAGAAGATCCGGGAGCTGGAAGTCCAGCTGGATAAACTGAAGAAGGAAAGGAGTCAGAAACAGTTTCAACTGGACTCATTAGAAGCTGCCCTGCAAAAGCAGAAGCAAAAGGTCAGTGGTCAAGAGTGAAGGATGAATTCAACAAAATCAACTTTTTACTTGCAGATAAATACACTGTAGTTAGTCCCTTGGGGGAATTACTGATGTAGCAGCCTTACAGAAGTGGAAGGTCTTTCCAAACATCCATCCATTATCTGTTTGCCTCTCTTCAGGTGGACAGTGAACGTACAGAGACCTCTGCTTTGAAAAGAGAGAACCAGGGTTTAGTAGAGTCACTTGACTCTCTGGAGAAAGCCCGTCACAAGGTGGTCCATGACTTCGGAATCAAAGAGCAGCAGGTAATTACTCTCTCCCCACGTATTTTTCAAACTATTGTCTTTTGTCTCTCTGAGGCAGAGGATACACACATCTGGAATTAATATGAATTTGTAACTTCCTGTGATAACTGAATTATGTTCCTGATTGGATTTAGGTCAGCTACCTGGAGGGTCAGCTTATTTCCTCCAGAAAGACCATCGAGCGACTGGAGCAGGAGCTCAAGAAGTGAGTTTGCTTGTGTCTGTTGAAACAGGGTTTTAAGAGTTACATTTGTGGTTAGATTTAGTCCCGGTGTCATTGTGTTTGAGTTGATGCATAGATTTCAAACCTGACTCTTGAATGGCTGGTGATGAAGTTTTTCTTCTTTACCCAGGTTCAAAAATGAACTGGATCGTTCTCAACCCGCTGGTTCTTCCTCTATGTCATCATCATCCTCTGAGCTGCATCCCTACACTACTCCACAGAAAAGTTTCTCTACCCCAGCTCCTGTCCCGGCTTACAGACAGCAGGGTACTTCAGTTTGTCATAATATATCTTTATATATTCAAGTTATTATTTTTTCCTCACCTGCTGTTTCCAGGTTTATACAGACTGCCTCTGTTAATTTCTGTATGTCTGAACCTCAGTTGAAGGTGTTAATGTAAAAGTCAGGGATTTTGCTGCGTCATCTATTTTGGACATTGTGACTCTGGAGGAATCTAAGTTTACTGTGATGTTTGCTTCATAGATATTAGGCTGGAGGAGCTTCAAGAGAAATACAACCAAGAGGTAGAAGAAAGGAAAAGACTGGAGAATGAACTCAAAGTCATGCAGGTCAAAGTGAGTACATCACTTATCAGAATGATGTGTTTGTTTCTTTGTAATTGATGATGTTAATATGCCTGTTTTCTACTAGTTGTTAAATCAGTCTTCAGTCGGCGTAAGTCACAAGGAGATTGCTGCCCGCCAAACTGGATCTTCCATATTCCCATGGCAAGATCAGGGCCACGGCCGACAGTCTCAGGATCTAATGGAAACGCCTCTGAAGAGGCGAGCTGCATCTCTGTGGGACGCCCTTGAGGAGACACCTATCAAATCCTGCCAGAGAGTGAGCTCTTCCATAGCAGTGCAGAGTCCCAGTCGATCCTCACAACAGATGGAGCAGCTGAAGACGCTCAACCAAGGTGAACTGTTTGTTATATTTCTTCAGTTCATGTCTTGCCTCTCACAAATCTATTTGCTCCCTTTTTGAGTTTGACTATCATGGGGAGCAACAAGGATGTAACTGTTTGCATTTCTTCATCAGAGCTGCGTGGCCGTGTGTCCGAGCTGGAGAGGAATCTGTCCAATCAGGAGAAGGAAATTCGTGGCCAGGCTTCCAAACTGCAGGAACTACAAACTCAACTGAACCAGGCCCGCAAAGACCTGACTGAACGGGACAGAGACCTGGCCAAGACTAGTCAAGAGCTGAGTCAATCCAAAGACAGACAACAGCAGCTGGAGACCAAGGTAGGCTTCAATTACTTATACATACAGATTCTGTGGGGTCGGGTGATTTGCATTATGGATATTTCCAGCCGATATTATCAGTGCATGCTTGTCTGTCAGTTGTATCGAGCAAATATTCTCTAATTTTAGTACCACCACCTCTATGATCTACTAACCGACAGAAAGACATGCATTGGTACATAAACAATTTTTGCACGACAGATTGTTTTTGTTTTATTTCTGCTCTTGTTGTAGTAAAGATAGATGAAACGGGAAGCAAATGTAAACAACTGCCAAAGTATAATAAAAGGTTGCTTGATTGTTCTTAGTGTTGCTCAGTTGAGCAGAAGCTGAAACAAGTCACGGAGGAGATGGGCTGTCAGAGGCACAACGCTGAAAGCTGCAGACGTGCCCTGGAGCAGAAACTCAAGGACCAAGAACGGGACAGTCAGAAGGTGCAATAATGTGGAGTCTTACCCTCATCAGGCCTTCATTGTTTTAGGTTTAATCAGATATTATGAATAAATATGAACTGTTTTTTAATCCAAAGGTTTTGTATTTGTTATATTTTTTGTAGGAGCTTGCCCAGCTCCAGAATTCACACACAGCTTTGGATCAGCAGCTGAACCAGACCAGAACCAAGCTCACACAAGAGAACCAACAGTCCAAAAAAGACTACAACATACTGCAGGCTGATTTGGAGAAGGTAACTGTGTAACCTCTCTGCTGTACTTTGCACTTCTCTGCCCTTTCTTCCTCTACTCAACTTTTTTTAACTCACAAAACCATTGGTTTAGAGACAATGGGTCACTGAATCCCAAAGCACCGGTGACAGAAGCACAGTGAAAATCAAAACATACCTAACATTTCTACCATCCATTCGAGTTCTTTATAACACCTGTAGTTTCTTCTTTAACTGTGAGTGTTTCTAAGTCAGGCAGGTAATTCTCAGGAAGTCAGATCTATGTGTAACACCGACCCTCTCTTTACCCTTCAGTACAGGGGGTGTATATGAGAGCATGCTGTGTGAGAGTTTACTGGCTAATCACAAAAATCGTCCTTACCCCAGCACCCTAGTTTGACTGGTCTCTTCCCTTGGTCCTTTATAGATGTGCTTACAGAAGAGTCAGATGGAGAAGGGGGTGGAGGAGCAGAAACAGAAACTGCTGCGGTCGGAGCAGAGCCTCCAGGTCATTCAGACCAAAGAACAGGACATCCGCAAGAACATGGAGGTGGGTGGCGCTGAGTAGGATATTTTCTTACTATAATGGTGTATTGAAATTTCACTAATAAGTCGGCTGATATAGTTTTCATCTTTAGTTAATGTCTAAACAGCCGTTGGTGGCCAAATACAATGAAATTAAAACAATTGCCACCAAATATTATATTTTAACCAAAATACAACATAAAAATTTGTTTTTATTGCAAATCTGAACTATTGTTTTATTTTTATTTTATTTTTGTTTTCTTGCTTGATCTCGTCTTCCACCGTCACTGTCATCATCTTTTGCTGTCCCTTCTCCACATGTCTCCCTCCCACCAGGAGCTGCAGAGAGAGAAGAACAGTTTGACTGTCCAGTTGGACCAAAGCAGCAGGCGTCTGTCTCAGCTGGAGGAAGAGAAGAAGAGTGGAGACCAGAGCATCAAACGCATCCAGGGACAACTAGATGACCTCAAAGGTAAGTTATGCATTTGGAATGGCAGGCCCAGTAATTTTGGAGCATGATCTGAAGTCATCTCTGTTTTTAACTCGTGTTTTTGCTCCGTAGCGAAATCAGAAGGACAGTTAGAAGAGCGGAAGAGACTCGAGACAAAACTGGAGCAGCAGACTCAGTCTTCAACCCGTGATCTGGAAAACTCGAAGAAAACTCTTTCTGATGCAGAAACCAAAAATGACAGGTGAACATAGTCATACTACACAAAGGCAGAAATTTGGTCTTTCATTATTCATCGCTGCTTAATTTAACTTTCTTTTTAATCATTATAAAATATTTTAATCCCGCTGTAGACTTCAGAATGAACTGCAGGAACAGAAACAAGAGGCTGAGAAACTGACCAACAGGTTGACAGTCGTGGAGAAGGAGAGCCAAGACCTGAAATCCAATCTCTCTGTGAGTCAGAGTGAGTGTAAGGAGGCGCAACAAGAACATCAAGCTCTGCTTGAGTGGAAGAAAGAAAAGGAGGTCTTGATTAATGAAACTGAAGCAGTGCAAAAGGAACTCACTGACAAAATTAACAACTCGGAGAAGAGTCTCATTTCGTTGAAGGAGGCTAATGAAGAACTTAAGGTAAGATGAAGTGGTTTCTGTCTTTTTTCTTAATATAGAAACATTGATAAATGAATGATTGCCACACAGAATGGAAGTACAAGGAACAGATTAAACACAGTATTAAACGGTGACAGATTTGTGTCAATCAAGAGACAATCTAGTTAAAATTCTTATAATTTTTTGAGAATGTGTTAAGAATACCATCAATGACTATAATACGAAATATATACTTAAATACACTAACATCAACTTAAGAATTCAGTTAATTATCCCTCACCCTGAGTATGTTTACTGTCATTATTGTAGAAGCAGCACATGAGTGTTGAGGACGATAAGGCCGTTTTGTCTGCTCGCATCGATTCCCTGAAGGGTGAACTCCTCAACAAGAGCACAGAGTTGGAGCAGAGAGAGCATGAGAGCAATCAGCTGAAGTCTCAACTCTGTGAGGCTGGACAGAAACACGCCAAAGATCTGGAGAATGTTGGTATGCAAGTGGCACAACTCGAAGCTCAGGTGATTTATTATATCTTTTATTTTCATTGAGAACAGTTTGTAGGTTAAAAGATTTTTTTAATAATTTGAAAATATTGGATTGAAGTAATTCAAAAAAATCCAAATCCTAATTGGCCTATTTGTATTTTTTTTACAGGTCAAAGATCTGGAGTTGCGGCTGCAAAAGGAAATGACTCGAGCAGAACAAGCCGAGAAGACGCACCGAGAGCTGCAGGATGAGCATCAGACCGTCTGTGACCTGGTCCACTCCAAGGACCAGCTGGTCGAGCTGCGCCAGGCTGAGATCAACCAGCTGAGAGAGAGTCTCGAGGAGTCCACTGCGCAACAAGAGGAGCAAAACCTCAGGTGAGAGGTGTTTGTTAGTTCATCATTTTGTTATGAAATTTATTTTTCAATACAACAGACAGCTTTTCCTTAATTAATTCAAGTTTTAATCAAGGCTGTGTCTGCAACATAAATTCACTAAAGTCAATAGAGTGCAAACAATAAAATATTCAAGGATGCATTATTAATCAATCAAATTTTACTTATAAAGCCAATATCCACAAATTCTAATTTGTCTCATAGGAATTAACACAGTGCGACATCCTCTGTCCTTAATGCTCAACAAGAGTAAGGGTTAAACTACCCAAAAAAGCCCTAATTAAAAGGGGGGAAATGTAAAAGCCTCAGAAAGAGCCACATGTGAGTGATCCCTCCCCCAGAACAGACAGAAGTGCAACTGATGCTGTCTGTAGCAGATCATATCAACAAAATAATCATATTCACAACATTGAATTGAAGAAATGGCTTTTAACATAAAAGAGAGGTGTGTCGATGTTTAAAGTATTTCTAAATAAGAAAATGTCTGATAGAAATGAAGGGAGCAGCAATGACAATTGTGATGTTATTGCCGGTAATGGTAGTGTATTTGATTAGCCATATTATATATCTAAGCAATCTTGTTGTAAGCATATTCATCATTAGTGCAGTATCATATGAATCCTTTCCCTATTGTTTTCCTCAGGCTGCAATTAGTGTAGCTCGCTTTTTAACATGCATATTTTCGGTCCTCTGTATCTTATCTGTACCAGATTGGCAGAAGAGAGGGAAGCGTTGCTGAGGCAATGTGCGGAGAGGGTTTCAGCAAAGGCTGGAGAGTTGGCAGACATCAAGTTTAAGTTGGAAGAGACTCAGCGAGAGGTGCAGCTCATCGAAAACCAGGTCTGTTATACTGCACTGCAACAGAAAAGTATTTAACAGATCAATGATTGCTATTTTTTATTCAGTTAACTTGTTCTGGCGTTTCCTTTGGAGTTGATCAAACTTTGTACAAAATAAGGATATGACTAATATAATATGATATTATGATCAACTGTCTGAAACATAAATAAATGTTGTATTGGCTGATTGTACTTGGTGTTTAATAACTACTCCTGACTGTGCTTTTTGGTCATGTTGGGTCTTATTCCTTACTTTTGTTTCAACCAGTAGAGGGCTAAGATGCATCTTCTATTCATAATTCAGGTCAATTCCTCGAAAGAGACCCTTCAGCAACATGAGCAAATGGAAGCTGAGGTGCTTGAACAACTTAAGTTCCTGGCAGCATGCGAAGAGGTTCACAAAAAGATGTTGGATAAAAAATGTGAAGATCTCCAATTGTGTGAAGAGAAGCTAAAGGACCAGGCATGCCAGGCAGAAGAGAAGGAGAAGCAGCTTAGAGAGGCTGAAGCTCAGATTTCATCTGTGGAGAAACAAAAGGTTGAGCTGGCCAATGCAGCAGAAGAGATGAAAAAAGAGGCAGAGGTATTAAATTAATTGTATTAAATATTGTTAGATTTGTTTGTTATATTATCTTTTATTGTTTTGTTATATTTATTTACCAGTTATCTTCAAGTGCACAAATCCATTCTGCTTATCCCAAATTAAGTTGTTTTTACTAACTAATGTTCAAATATAAATATGAAGCTTAATTCCTTCTATTCTGCTTCCTATTAAGATCCTCCAACATGCTCAGATGGAGAAGATCAACCATCTTATGGAGCAGATATCTTCCTTTGAAGAAAAAGTAGCTTCGAACACAGATGCAGCAGAGAAGCTTCCAGTCTTGAAGAATGAGCTAGATATGATCAACCAATCCCACACTGACCTTAAAAAGTCTCTAGAAGCTCTTGAGAAGAATCACTCATCCACAATTGAAATCAAGACAAACCTAGAGAACACCCTGACTGAGAAAAGTAATTTGGTGTCTGCTCTGGAGAAAGAGGTAAAAGATCTGACCGAGAAGATGATTAAAGAGTCACAGAGTCAAGTTTCAGAGATTGAAAACTTCCTCAACAAAGAGAATAGCTTGAAAGAGCAGCTCAAAACATCCAAGCAATCAGTTGCTTCTTCTAAATCCGAATTGAGTGTGTGTCGAGTGGAGATAAAGACCATGAAGACGACTCTGTCTGCTGCTTCACACGGCTTAGAAGAGAGAGACGGCACGATAAAGAGTCTGAAAGAGAAGCTGAATAAAGCGGAGGCAGAGCAGGTCAAATCCTCAGATCTACTGAAGGAGAAGATGGTCGCCATGAACAAAATCAAGGTTGGTCAGTTATTTGTTCTTATGTCTTTGGCCTTCGGTGTCTACAGGCTACCTACATCTAATCTAAACCATACCCTATTGTGTTTTCTTCTGTGGAATATTTAACAAATAAAGTATGAGATAGCCTATTGATCAGCCCGTTATTATTCACATCCAGGTACAGCTGGAGATGCTGCAAATGGACCTGGAGGACAACGAGTCAACCATGAACTCTTTTGACAGTCAGGCTGAGGGGTTAAAGGCGACGATAGAGGCACTGGAGGTGCAGCTTGCTCAGAACCACACCCAGATGACCGATATGGAGGACAGGCTGGAGGACAGCAAATCCCAGGTAGTCTTACAAGCGTCTGTCAAAAATCATTCTGCATCATCTTTACAAACTCCTTTTGCTCTGGGAAAAGAAAATGTCCCTTTTGAAATCTAAAATCAGTTTCTCCTCCAGGTATCTGTCCTGGAATCCCGCTTAGATGAGGTCCAATCCCAGAACTCTCTGCTGGAGACACAGTATGTCACAGCAAAGGAGGAGCTTTTGGAGAGGAGCTGTGAAATTTCTCGTCTAGAGGAGGACTCTGTCAAGCGAAACCAGCTGGAGGAGAGTGTGGCTGAATTAGAGACTAAACTCAGTCAGATCACAGAGGAAAATACCAGGTTAGAGACGACTCTCAGGCAGATAAACAAAGACAAAGAGAAGTATCGCAACCAGTTCCTTCAGGAGAAAAACAGTCTTGAAGCTGAACGGAAACAGTTGACAGATGAAAGAAAACAAATTGAGAATGAAATAATTAAAGTCACTGCAGAGAAGAAACAACTAGAAGCCAGTTTAGACAAACTATCTGAAGAGAACAAGCAACTGCATTCAAATGTTGAGCAGTTAACAGAAGACAAGCAGCAAACAGAAGCAGAGATCGATAGAGTAGCTGCTGAGAAACTAGAAGCTGAATCAACGGTTGGTCAAGTCACTGAGGAGAAAGCACAGCTAGATTTTGCTCTCAGTCTGATAAATGAGGAGAAAACCAAACTTGAAGCTGAACTCAGTGAATTAACTGCTGAGAAAAAGGCTTTGGTTTCCAACTTGACTCAAGTTGTTGAGGAGAAGCTTCAGCTGGATACGAGCTATAATCGGCTGACTGAAGAGAACATCCAGCAACAGTCGAGTGTGAATCAAGTAACTGAAGAGAAGCTGCAGCTACGTGAAAGCAGTCAGAGGCTTGAGAATGAGATGGCTTCACTTAAAGAGGAATACGAGTGCATCCAGTACTCGCTCCAGGCCTCAGAGCAGGAGCAGCAGAGGCTGAAGGAGCAGCTCGAGATGAGGGACGTGAAGAATGAGGAGGAGAACAGAGAAAGGTACAGTACATCTTCACTTCTAAGGTCAATTGTGCTTCCACAAGTAAATTTATTTATACCAGTGTCTATTAGATGGTATTGACTGTGTTTTGTACTGTAAATATCAGCTGGAATTCTGCTTTATCACAGGAGCCTCCAGTTTGAGGCAGAGCAGGCCAAACTGCATGAGAAGCTGGTGGCTTTACAGGAGGAGCTGACCGTGTTCAGACAAAAGTACGAGTCACTGCTGGAGCAGGTGGGACAGCAACACAGCATCATACAGCACCTCACAGAAACACAGACGCCAGAAGAGAACATCAGCCACATCGAGCCTGAGGAGCCAGAAACTGATGGTGAGTGTAAACCAAAAACTATGAAAATCTGTGCTACTTGAATTTAAATATGTGCAATAATGTGCGTTTATCTTTTTGCAGTTTCCCTGGAGGAAGCAGCAGGACAGATTCTTGATTCAAGTACAAATACTAAGTCTCCTAATGAAAAGGAGGAGCAGAACTCGATGGTGTTTGGCCTAGAGGAGCTTTTCCATGAGTCTGACGATTCTTTCTGGTACAATGAGCTCTGTACTAAGAACAAATACACAATTATATAATTGTTATATGCATTTTATTATATGATCATTAAAACTCAATTTCCCTTAACTCTTACAGTGAGACAAAGTTGGTCTTCAAGGAGGACGTCACTGAGCAAGAGCTGATCCAGGAACAGATTGAGGGGCAGAGGCAGGCAAGTGTTGCTGATGAACAGGAAATGAGGAGTGATGAGGAGGAGCAGCCCTTGGATCAGGTATTAGATCATTACTATAACAATGTATTTGTCGTCGCCTATTATGGTTTCATTAGTTAAATACTGGCCTTTCTTGATTTTTCATTAGCTATTGATATTTCTCTTGAATGTTCAACATCCATATAACCCCTTACCTCTTAAAAAGTATAATATTAAATCCTGACTGATTTAAGGTGTTGCTCCTCATGACCGTTTCATTTTGTCTTCTCTCTCACAGGTTCCTCGTAACAGCAGCTGTCCCAGAGATGTTATTGACGATGAACCTGAAGTTTGTGAAATGTCTCGACCCATCTCTACGACAAAAGAATTCAACTCCTGTGGTGAGAAAAAAAAATGTGTGCTTTTAACTGCAGTAATAATATAATCATGAGATTTCTTGGTCTTACTAACTGATTCACACTGAGCACATACTTAAGAGTCATGATTTCTTTTAGCTATTACTGTGGCATTCATCTTTTCTGTTGCATCTTTTTAAAAAACGACTTTAAAAGGCCAATTTCAGAATCACAACTTATTTTTGAATTTTGTTTGTCATTTTACTGTTTGAATGTAGTTTTATTTAGACTTTTTATAAAAATGTCAACAGATTCGTCCCAGGGACAAGATGACATCCCGTATAAGGAAGTGATCACAAAACAAGAAAATGAGCTCCAGACCTTGCGCTCAGAGTGTGACCTCCTGAGCTCTGAACTGACACTGAGAAAGGAGCTGACATCTGAACTGGAAGTCCAAGTTACAAACTTGGAAAAGAAAGTCAATGCTGCAGAGGAGGAAGCACATGGTGCAGCACATAAACTGAATGCTGCTATGAAGGAGAAGAAAGATCTTGCTAAGCAGGTAGGGGAAAGAAATTGTACAGTGACAAATATCACATGTGGTAGTGTAACCGTAGCATTCATTATTTTAATATTGTACTTGTGCTATGTGCTCATCTTCAGCTGGCGCAACTGTCAGAGGAGCGAGAGACATTGGCTCTACAGCTACACACATCTAAATGCCAACTGGCTGATGTTATGGAGATGCTGGAAGGACTGGAAATGGCCAAAGGTAAATATCTTTCTGCTTATGAGGAAGTCATTTCACAACTCCAGACCGAAACAAGGTGTTACAGTATATGCTCTGTGAATGTGGTTGTGAATCCAGACTTCTCAAATCTAATAAAACTGCCGGATTTATAAATAAATACACAAGTTGAACAATTGTACTATGTTCTACAGGTGGATGGGATGAAAAGTTCTTTCAGCAGGAGAGCGAGTTGAAGAGGGTTCGATCTGAGAAAGCAAATCTGGAGCAGCACATCCTGGGCATGGAGTCTGAGCTGGAGACCCTGCAGGAGGAGAGGACCAGACTGAAGGATGAGATGGAGACGCAGAGGAGGACGTGTTCCGGCATGGAGCAGCAGAGAGAAACACTCCTGACAGAGGTGAGCAGAGCTGAGCAGAGAAATAACGAATATGAAAGGCTCACGAATCATTGAAGGTAACATAACAGTTTTAAATCTTATTTTCTCCTCAGACAAGCCAACTGAGATCTGAGCTTGTGTCCTGCTCTGAGGAGCGAGATGAGCTGAACCAGTCTTTGGGGCAATGGCGAGAAAAGGTTCACAGTCTGGAGAAGACAAACTGTGACACCAGGCACTTAATTTCCATCCTGGAGGATGACATCAGAGCAGGGAGGAAGGAGTACGAAGCTCTGCAAGGCAGCACAGAGAAACTGAAGACAGAGAGGCAACAGGTAATAGGAAGAGGGGGTTGCTTTGAGTTGAATCTGGGACCTGGTAACATGCCACATCCCAAGGCAAGGTCGACTTTTATTTAGATGTAGTGAGTGTTTAGATTTTTAGGCAACTTGAATGGTTAAGACATGACAACAGCTCCAAACTTACCTGTGCATTTCAATGTCTGCTTATGGCATATCTAGACCATATAATAGACTGTATATAAAGACTAACATTATGACAAATCCCCTAAAATGACGCGAAAGTGTCTTGATTGCCACCTAGTGTCTGATTGCAGTATAGGTCATAAATCCCACCTCTGTGTCAATGGATGGGACATGGACCAAACCACAAAGTCAAGTGCACATCAAATACATCTTTCTCAGAGTTTCCTGACATTTTAGGTTTTTCTTATCACACAGCTGTTTGTTGTGCTTATTTTTTTCAGTAAGCTTGGTTTGAATTATTTGAAATTGTAAAAACTGGGTTACGTGTTCAGAATTTATAGCTCAGACTGCATGATCACTACTGTGCAAACTATGGCTCTAAATGTGCAAGATGGCTGCATTTGTATCTGGGGTATTTTAACAACATTTCTGGGTATTGAGAGGAAGTGGAGAAGCTTCATCCATTCACAGTCTAGGATCTAGACGTTTAGCTGATATCCATGCGTCCCAAATGTCCTCTGTTATTTATGTTACTGTTTTTGTTTTATTTCTAACTATAAATTAATTTGATTCCACTAAAGCTGTTGGAGCAGATTACGGGGCAGGAGCAGGCGATCTCTCAACAGAGTGGAGAAAGGGAGAACCTTATCGACCATCTTAACCAGATCCAGGAAGACCACACCTCTGCCAATCAAAACACTGAGTCCATGGTCAGCAAGATACAGGTGAGGATGAAGCTTGATACTAAGCATGTTAGTATATATTGTGTATTATCTCAGTAATTCAATGGATGCGAGAGTCAAACACTTTCAAATACTTAAATGAGTCAGAAGGTTTTACCTGGGTTATATCCCATCTGCTCAAAATAATACTAATAGACTATGATGAGGGATTTAGAGAATATGTGAAATATATATATATTGGATTCAAAGAACTTAAGGTTTTCAATTGAACTCCTCCTCACTGTTTCTCTCCTATTTCTCTTACCAAGGCTTTAGAGGGAGAAGTCAGTCGTATAACACAGTCTCTAGAGTCGTCTCTCCTGGAGAAAGGAGAGATGGCCTCTCGTCTGAACTCCACACAAGGTGAGGTCCAGCAGATGAGAACTGGCATTGAAAAGCTTCAGGTCCGCATTGAGTCAGACGAGAGAAGGAAAAAGAAGATGGGAGAGCTGCTCAAAGGTGACCCCTCTGTCTTTAATATAAAATTATATGACCTTCTCAGTTCTGTAGTGTGTTCGCCCTAACGTAACTTTATATCTCCGTAGATGCCCAGAGGAAGTCCGACTCACTGCAGGATTCCATTGATGCTCTGGAACGGGAGAAGGAAGATTTAGAGCAAAGTCTGGAGGAAGCATTTCTACAGGTATTCTGTCAAAAAATACAAACAGTTACATGTACCTCCATTTAGAAAGGGTTTTTTCTAGTATTGTAACTTTTTTTTAACATGATAAGACAGATATTATATAACATATAAATGGAAATGTTGTGTTTTACACAGGTTGAGACAACCAAAGCTGAGCTGGAGGAGGAGAGACGAGAGGTACTTTTATATTGTTCTATTCAGATGTGGTGACTTGTGATACATTAAATGTATATCAATTTAGAACTGTAGTAATCTGGTAATCTCTTAATCTTTTTTCGGTCCTGATTTGTCTCCTTTCATGAACTCTCTGCTGTCTTGTCTTGAACCCTCAATCTTAGGTGGAGGAGGAGAAGAGAAACCTCACCGAGAAACTATCAGATCTCTCAACCATGCTGGAAAACCTGAGATCTGAGAAAGAACAATTGGAGAGAGAGCTGGACACCAAAAACAGAGAGATAGAGGAGTTGAAGGCAGCTAAGGAGGAGCTTGAAAGAGGATTGGCGGAGGCAGAAGTGGATAGAAAACAGGAAGAGGAGAGACGGAAATGCATGGTAGAGCTCGAGAAAGGGATGAGAGAGGAAGCAGAGAGGCAAAGCAGACACGTAGATGACCTCCAAGCGCAGCTGGAAGCCTCTAAGCAGAGAGAGATCTCACTCGAACAAACAAGTGCAGAGACAGAGGGTGAGAAAGATAGGGTGCAGTTCCTGTTGGTAGAGATGGAGAAAGAGAGAAATTGCCTCCAGAGTTCTCTGGAGGACGAGCAGACTGAAGGAGAGAGACTCCGCTCCCGGCGAGATGAATGGCGAAAAGAGAGAGAGGACCTGAGCACCTGTATTGAGACCTTGGAAGAACAAATTAAAGAGTTGAAAATGTTTATAAAAGCCAAAGAAGAAGAGATGGCAACCCTGGAAAAGGAAAGGGAGGATGAAGTCGATCAGAGACAAGCCTCAGTAAACTCCATCTCATCTGTTATGGCAGAGAAAGAACAGATAGAAGGAGAAAAGGGACGATTGGTGGAGGAAAAAGAGAAACTGCAGTCTACCTTATTAACAGTGGAAGAAGAGAGAGATAACCTGCTTTGCTCTCTTGAATCTGTGGAAGAAGAGAAACAAAGACTTGAGCAAGACAGGGAGAGAATCACTGATGAGAGAGAAAAGCTTCAATCTCAGCTTTCTTTGATAGAAAATGAGAAACACAGCCTGCAACAGACTCTGTCTCCACTCAAGCAAGAGAAGGAACAATTAGAGGAGGAGAAACAGAAGTTAGACGTTGAATTGCAGTCATCCCTTACTTTGATTGAAGTAGAGAAGGAGAAGCTGTGCTCTGCTCTTTCTGCACTGGAAGAAGAGAAGCAAAGAGCAGAGAGAGAGAGACAGAAACTTGCAGAAGAACAAGAGAGCCTTCAGTCTGCTGTTGCCTCTATGGAAAAAGATCTGGAAACCCACAACTTGTCCATTGTACAGTTAAATGAGCAGGTACACACATTCATATGTTAAACACTGAACTAATTGTCATTTTACACAAAGAATAATAACAGGGTTGCACTGTTCAACCCTAAACTCTTGTTTCCCCCACACGCTGTCTCAACATATTTCTCTGTGTGCTTCTCCTGCAGGTGTCGGTGCTGACATCCCGGGCTACTCGTCTGTCCAAAGAGAGAGACTCTGCTCAGAGCAAGATGAATCTTTGGATGAAAAACTGCAAACAGCTGGAGCAGGAAAAGCAAATGATGTTAAACAGCTCAGGTACATACATCGCCAACAGTTTCACCAGTTGGTCATCATGCTTAATGGTTAACCGTCTCCATAAAGTGCAGTTGAATAATTTGGTTAATATTTTTGTTTCAGGAGATGCTAAGAGCTGTGAGGAAGTGCAGCCAGAGATAAACCCACTGAAGATCGTGTCACAGGACAAAACCAAGGATGTGGAGGAACTTAAAGCTGCCCTTGATGGAAAGAAGAGGGAATTAGAAGAGAAGGATAAAGAGCTGGAGGAGATCAAGAGTGAGCTGGATGAAGTGAAGACACTCCTGGAGGAGAAGAGCACTGAGGCCGATGAGAGCATGGATAAATACTGCACTCTGATGGTCGAGGTCCACAAACTGGAGGAGACCAACAATACACTCACAACACGACTCGAACAGATTACTTTCAGCCAACGTGCTAATGAAGCCAATGCCCACTCGAGCACAGCTGGTAGTACTCGCTCCCGGCGGTCAGGTAGGAAGTCTTCCTCCAAACACGACGAAGAAAAGATGCACAAGGACATTGAGAACACGGCTCCCTTGACGCCTCAGAGGTCTCCTCATGGGTCACTCGCAGGGAAGCGGGGTCGCCGTGATGTCAGCGATAAAGACAGCGCCCAGGAGGCCCTGCACAACCTGACAAAGAAGATCAAGGCCAACGCAGTGGCTACACCCAAAGCAGGAAGTGAGCAGCAGGAGGATGAGTTCAGGCCGGAGGGACTTCCTGAGCTGGTGCAGAGAGGTTTGTGTTGGGTGGTTCTCTATTGTAACTACGACTCTTTCACAGGAAGGACTTCTGCAGTTAGTTTTCTGTGCTGCTGTATATTACCGAGTCCTAGTTTTAGCAGCCTGACCTGCTCTGCCACATTTCTATAGAAATAGTGTTCTATTTGAAATACTCTATGCCTTTGGGCTATTGAGATCTTTTTTTTCTTAAAACTCTAAGGTAGGAATTCAGCAGTGTGTGAGATAAGCATCAAAAACACAGGGGCGAATGCACAGAAAGAAAGCAAAGTATTTGTTTTAATAATTTTCATTGGGTTTGAAGTTAGTTTGCAGAACAAAGCTCTAAATTAAAAACATTACATGTCATTTGTGCTCCCTCAGGCTTTGCTGATATTCCCCTGGGAGAGAAGAGTCCATTCATCATGAGGAGAACCACAGTGAAGCGCTGCAGCCCACGGCTGGTTGCCAGAAGGACCGGTCCTGTATCTTCACCTGACGGCAAGGTGAGCACACACACACACACACACACACACAAACACACACACAAACACACACACACACACACACACACACACACACACACAGGTTTGTACAGTTTTCTTAGTGTGGACATTCAGTGACATAATGCATTCCCTAACCCCTTACCCATACATCCTAACTGAATGCCTAACCATTACCTAACCTAAACCTAATTCTAACCCTTACCCTAAAACCAAGTTTTAACCCCCAAACAGTCCATTAAAGGGGGGGTCACAAAGTAAGGACCGGCCTAAATGTCCTCTCTTTCCCAAAATGTCCTCACACTTTGTTATATGCTCAAACTGGTCTGCAAAAAGATAGCTGTACAAACACACACATAGAGTACTGCACTCTACACTGTCACTGATACATTATCAGTGGCTGAGTGAATAATGTCACCTGAAAATAGTTTTAAAGACTTTGGAATCAGTTCAGCCAACTTTGATCAGTTGCCTAATGGGTCTGCAGAATATCCGGACCCCTCACACCTCTAAGTCAGTCCAGGTCAGCTTCCTTATGGTGTCAGGTCGACTTAAGCAAAGCAGTGATGCATTTAAAGGATGTAGAGGTTTGAGGTCAAAGAGGTCAAGAGGAAAGAGTGAACCCCCGCTGTATGTGTCGAAATTGCTAACAAATGTACTTCCTTCATTCACGAATGTCCCTCTGGCCTACTTTAATGACTTTTCTTAATCTTTTCTTTCTCCACACTCCTCCAGAGTGCGTCTGCAGACAGCTCTGTCGGGAAGCGTCTTTCCCTGAGCGGCGAAGAGAAACCAGAGCAGAAAGAGACGCCACAAGCAGACAACTGTCATGTTCAGTAGATCAATGTACACACAATCGCACACATTCTTGCACTTTGTAAATACATACACACAAATAAATACACAAAAGGTTAACACACTGTTTTTAAATTTAAAAGTAGAGACACTTATTTTAAACGTGTGTGGGTGGTAGTAGACTGGGTTTGGTTTATTGTTGCATTATGTAAGTTCATATCCTCACATAGATATAAATACAAGTATGTGTGTTGAATCACTTTGATGCAGCACTGCCACAGCTACCAAGTGAGATGAAGACAGGTTTAAAAACATCCAGGTCCTGAAACATATTTCCAGAATGCAAATGAAGCCGCCATTGTTTTGTGATCCTCTGAATGTATCTTCATCTTCACCTTGTTCTGGTCTCTTTGTTTATCTTCACCTCCGACTCACTGGTTGGATATTTTTTCTGTTATTTACTGTTCCTGTTTTCTTGGTTTGTGAGAAATGTATTGAAACATGTACGTTACAGAACTAATGACTGCTAATGCATCCTGCAGCATATCCGCTAAATACTAATGGCAGCTAAGTTTGTGTAGATGTTCTGCTTTCACTGTTTCATATTTTCTATATATTTTAACTGTTTTAGTCATGAAGCATAAATCTGCTAAAACATTCTAGTTATGGCATGTTTCTGTTTTAAAAGCTTTCAGCATTTAATGTTCTGATTTAGATGTAGCTGAACACTATTGTAAATAGTTAATAAGGCCTCATAGTTCTAAATTATGCTTTTTTTTTTTACTAAACTTTCTAAGGTTGCACTATCTTTGTCTTGTCTTTATTGTATGAACGACGGTGTGACTGTAGACGGGCGCAGGCTGCACTATGCCACCACAGGGTGGAGCAGCTGAGCCATGCTGTTGGGTTGAGGTGTACAGTGCAGCAGTGCAGTGCTGCATGTGACCTGCTGAGTGTAGCGGGCAGGAAACACCACACAGAATCTCATTAATCTATCAATGGGAGATTCACCCCAGAATTTGTATCCATCAGATGAGGAAATTGTATGTTCTGATTATTCCAATATATCTATTTCCCTCACCCCAGAGCAGAAACTAACTACTTAAACTAATCTATGTTCAGTTTCATGATAATCAGAAAACCAGTTTGGACTTGAAAACCTTCAACAGGTGATAATAGAAGATGCTGATTTGGCTATTATTGGCTTACAGTTTGAATTCCTACTTATACCGAGATATTTATTCACCTTAAATACAACTCGGTCCATATTTCTATTAGTTGGAGTAAAATGTAAAGAAAAACAGTTGATTGTTTAATTTCAAAAATCCTTTTCATAATCTGAACAACCACCTTTTATCTAATTCATGTCCTGCACAACATCGGGTCACAGTGCCTTCACTCCTTCCAATCGTCTTCCATCTGGTGTCACCACATCAGTCAGAGGTGATGTGGTGAGGATACACCAACAGCTCTCAGCCTCTTTAATAATGCAGAGGTCGAGTTTAGCTCATTTCAAAGTGCTGCCTAATTACAACTTTCTCATAAAGCACACAATCAAATATTCTGTAAGAGGTGATTGGAAAACAAGCTAATTTCCTCTTGGTGGAGCATGGTGCTAATCACATGCTGTTGCTGTTTGGCTTTGTAAGGTCGTCTGTGGGTTTTAAAGGGACCAGTGACCTGCTGCTCTGCCTCTGCCACAACTTATAAGATAAACACGTACTGTTTCTGAATTGGCAGCAGTCTCGCAGTGCAACACTGCACCTTCACACACATTCCTCTGCATCTGAGCTTTAATAATTGTGCAGAAATGCGACAGAGATTACTATAAACTTGTTTTAGTTGTAGTGCTCCACATGTTTTCTTACTTTACTGTATATATCTGGTGCAGCATTCAGAGTACTGGTGCTGTACCAAATTTACTAAATGTGCTAAATGTTTTTTTCATCAAGATCCATTAATTAGTATAATGTGATAAAGGAGGGGGAAATCATGTTCTTTATCCTGGTAGTTGAGTAAGTTTCAAGGTATTTGTTACATGTCATCGCCCCATCTCTCGATGGGTTTCATTATCAAATGAAGGTTAAAATGCAACAATACTACAGCGCAGTCTTGCGCCAAGGCCCAACAGTTCCCTTATGAAACCACAATTCAAAAATCAGGGACAATTAAATTCAGATTTTTATTTAGATCTGCTCCAAAAGACACACTCATAAATAGCAGTCCCCTAAAATGTCAAACCTTTTCTAGAATGGATTTTTCTCTGAGAAATCTGTGAAGTAAAACAAAATTCCTGGATCTACATCAACATGTTATGGCTTCTTTACTAGGTCATGCTTCACAACTCCTTAGGAAATCAGTTGAGTAGTTTTTGCATAATCCTGCTGGAAAAACCTGACCTCCTTGGCAGAGGTAATTAATGAACAAGACGATTTTGTGATTCATGGCTAAGGTGTCCTCCACACCCACTGAATGTGTCAGTGCTAACACATGGTAACAGTGGCTGGTGTAAAATGTCAAGAACCGTCTGCTTTTTCTGGGTGAAGCCCTGCACGTCTGAGGAACACTGATCTGGATCAATAACCATTGACTTTCTCCTCTAGTGTATAAACATTCGAATTAGAAGTATTGACTTGCACTGACCTTTTGACCTCTTGTTTTCTAAAGACAAATTACAATGGGACACAGGGGAGGAGTCGTTTGTCTGTTTCTTGTCAGAGCATCACAGAAACCTGGGCGGCTGGATTGTTGAGTCATTCTCTTACATTGGTGTGTCTCTGTGGCTGGCAGTGGGCGAGGTGAGGAAGCAGCAGGGCCTGCTGGGTTATGGGAACAGAGAGGAGTGGACACAGTCACACACCTCGGAGCGGATGCAGTCCTGCTCTGATGTCTCTGGCTGGAGCTGCTAGCGGAAGCCGCAGTGCCAGAACCAACTCTGGCCGACAGCATGGGAATTGAGGAGATGGGTCCACTGAGCTATGTTATCACTGGCACTAAGACTGATGTGTGTGTCTGTGTGTGTGTCTGTAACTGACAGACTGACTGACTGCCGATCCCCCGCTGTATGCATGATTTGTCCCATTCTTTAGTCACCAGCACTGTGTAAGCAGCAGCTCTCAGGGGCAGAGTCACTGGCAGGAAGTGTCAACCAGTTTGTGTGAACAGGACAGAGGCAAAGAGGCGGTCGTGCATTTTAATAATTTTTAAAACTGAATTATATAACCTGCAATCATACAGAATCTTCCAACAGTAGTTTTATGACTGACAGGTGTAGATGGACAGAGTGAAGTACCCATGAACTCTCAGTTGATCAGTTCAGATGACCAGTAAACTGGCAACTCAAAAGGAATTTTCTTTTTAAATTATGAATTGACCAGTAATGAAGTCATTATTTATAACCAGTAAATTGTTTATAAACTTCCGAGACTTATTAAGACGTGATACCAAAACATATCAGCTGTGCGTCAGGGAGAAAACTGAGCAGGTACTAAAGTTACTTTGCAAGGAGGTTATGTTTTCACCCCCATCTGTTTGTTTATTTGTTTGTACGATTACGCAAAAACAGCTGAACAGATTAATGAAGTTAACGAAGCTTTCATTATTTTTGCATTTCCTCAGGGTTGGAGGACTAGATACTGAGTTAAACCCTAAAAACGTCAACTCAATACAACTGTTTTCACAGACTGAGCTGTTCTCGCTGTGACTAGCACATTTAAAATGGGTGGAATGCCCCTTTAAAAACATCATTTTATCAACTGCATGCCCAAAACAATCTACAGAAGCATGGCAAACAACCACCGTCGTCTTCAAATACCCTTCTGTCTGTCTGTCTGTCTGTCTGTCTGTCTGTCTGTCTGTCTGTCTGTCTGTCTGTCTGTCTGTCTGTCTGTCTGTCTGTCTGTCTGTCTGTCTGTCTGTCTGTCTGTCTGTCTGTCTGTCTGTCTGTCTGTCTGTCTGTCTGTCTGTCTGTCTGTCTGTCTGTCTGTCTGTCTGTCTGTCTGTCTGTCTGTCTGTCTGTCTGTCTGTCTGTCTGTCTGTCTGTCTGTCTGTCTGTCTGTCTGTCTGTCTGTCTGTCTGTCTGTCTGTCTGTCTGTCTGTCTGTCTGTCTGTCTGTCTGTCTGTCTGTCTGTCTGTCTGTCTGTCTGTCTGTCTGTCTGTCTGTCTGTCTGTCTGTCTGTCTGTCTGTCTGTCTGTCTGTCTGTCTGTCTGTCTGTCTGTCTGTCTGTCTGTCTGTCTGTCTGTCTGTCTGTCTGTCTGTCTGTCTGTCTGTCTGTCTGTCTGTCTGTCTGTCTGTCTGTCTGTCTGTCTGTCTGTCTGTCTGTCTGTCTGTCTGTCTGTCTGTCTGTCTGTCTGTCTGTAAGAAGAGACAGCAAGTTTAGAACACAACAGAGCAGAGAAAATCGATCTGATAAATGTCAGACGTTTAGTTTTTAGAGTGAAAAGCAGTAGAACCCAGTGGGACTCATGTGGACTCATCTTCCCTCTGCAGCGGCTGTGTGCCTCCCACTGCTGCCCCCCTGCCCTCTGCCTCCTCTTGGAGGACAATATAATGTTCACTTACACACAAAGAACCAGCTATTTTTAAGAAATACTGTCCCCCGGCTATTTCCCTTTTTTTATTCAGCACCTTTTCCAGCAAAGAATTGCATCTACATGCACTGACTCTCAGAGAGTCGTGCTGAACGAGGACATCACTGTGGACGAGTCTCAGTGGTATTAACTCAGAGCCATGGGAAAAACTGCTCTCGGCTCAGTTAATCACTTCTACACACTTTAACTTGTAATAATTGTGTATTAAATAATTTCTAATTATTACATTTTAAACTAGAGTAGCACCCAGTAGAGCATAAACCTCCACAAAGGTCCAACAGTCCCCTTACATTCATCAAGCTGCACCAAGTATCACACACTCATGGAAATCAGTTCTCTAACTGTGTCCAGATCCATCATTCAATATTGAAATCCATTATCCCCTTGGAAATTTGTAAAAATGTCAATAAACTAAACTAACAAACTAGAATGACACTCAGTAGAACATGAACATCGTTCAAGGCCCAACAGTCTCCTTATGAGACCGTATTTATATTCAGATCCAGATTTTTATTTGGATGTACACCAAATTGCACACAGTCATAAATATCAGTCCTCTAAACATGTCTGATATGAGATTACTCTCCGAAAAATCAACGAAAAGGAAGAAGCAGGAAAAGAAAAAACACAATCCACGTGTCACATACCATGTAAATTATGGCTGAAGAAACTCTATACCCTGACTGTCTGCAGTGGTTTTTGAAATGGAGATGTTCTGGTGAAATGAGCTGTGTGTACTGTATCTGTCTGACTGTGTGCTGTTGACTCTGATCTGTACTTCCTGCTTTGATAACTTTACCTCACGCATCATGAGAGCAGCTGCCACTGACCCGTCACACTCATCAGACCACTCTCTCGTCCAGGAAGTTTCAACACAGCGGCTGTGACATGTGTGAGTGATGAAAACCTACTGATTAATATGCACTTCATTTTACACTGGCTGAAAACATTTCTGTTCAACTTTTCATATCCAAAAAACTGTCTATGATATGTGTGAGAAATAACGTCCAACACATGTTTCAAAAGGAAAATCTAACTCTTAGGTCATGTTTGAATCAAAGGAACCTTACTACAAACACTAAATCTCTTACACTATCTCTCAAAATCAACCTTTGGAGACACACTAGGAGAAGAATCTTTTTCTGTAATCCGTCTTTGGACAATTATTTAAGTGGAATATATGATGTGTGACGTAATTCAACAACTCTATACACTTACTCTTGTTCTGGTGGCAGAAGCAACAGAAAAGCAGTTTGAATGATACCACAGACTGTGAAAGAATTGAAATTAGTTTAATCTCAAGTCATATATTTTACAAAAGTCTTTGTTAGGTTTTGTTTAGATTTGATACAGACATTATTATTATCATTTATTATTATTATAACAACTTGATCTCCAAGAATTACACCAGTGTATAAACATATAGTGTACCGTTTATAAAAATACACCCTTTTCATCATCATAAAAGTCATAAAAGCATTAACATATCTGACACGTTAGCAGAAAGTCTTAAGAGTTAGTTTCATTTTAGCACAGCTAAAAAGACGATTGTGTAAAAACGTCACAAACTAAACAGCCGTGGCAAAGTCAGAGCAACCAGCCACTACCCAGTGTAACGTCACTACTGTTTCCATTCATTGTTAATGTTGAACCACGACCTCAGAGTTAATGCTACTGCTATAGTAATAGTCAACACACAACAGGATGTCAGTTCAGGTTGGATGTCCAGTGGGCGTCTGAATGAATAGTTTAGTTCATCCAGAAGAATCAATATTACCTTTCACAGATTTCACCCAATAAAAGATCCACTAATCAATACTGCAGAGGATTCATAAAGCAAGTTTTCTGCTACTGGGATATTTAGCTCCTATCTCTATCTTTACTTGTCGTTACATCACTAGCTGAATTGAAAACTCTTTCTAGTATATATTGGTTTCACGCTCCCTGTGTGTGTTAGTGTGTGTGTGTGTGTATTAAAGCATGTTCTCACTCCTAATGTCACATAACAACATCTGAATGGACTGATTCTCTATGGAACCGGCAGCATGTTGTTACGGTCAAAGACTGACATTCAAATCAAAGTGCATTTTCAACGGCAGGCATACACACACAGCGGAAAGCCCTCAGTGTGTGTGTGTGTGTGTGTGTGTGTGTGTGTGTATGTGTGTGTTTGTGTGTGTGTGTGTGTGAAAGCTGGGCATTAAAACTTTATTTATTCTTGCACTGTAACAATGAAACTTTCATGACTTGTCCACATCTGTGAATCCTCACATCAAACCATGATATCTCAACAACATGTAACATTTTCTAGGAGACAAAAAAGTTTGGCGGCTGACGGTTCAATGCTGTTTATCTGTGGCAGTACCACTCAGACATGGTGAAGCAGCTTTGAGTTGGTCAGTCGTGAGTAAACGCTGGATATAATACTCATGTTCATTATATAATCATAAATTATTAAAAACTGCTGTATTTTCCACATACATTTCTCCTTTAATTCACAAAAAAGAAACAGTGAGGTCTTCAGCAGCGACCCCGCACTTTGCCATCTTCTGTCCTCATTTCATTCTTACCGTCATGTCAATAAATTTGAAAAAATATGTTTGATAAGTAAAAGGTCTGCAACTCACTGCTCGATCATATATTGGATGAGTATGATCACATGTGGATCCAGGCCAGTAGATCATGAGTGTGTATAAACAGTATCATATATCATATGAGAGATACATTCAACGCTGCAAATAAACCCTTGTTCAGTCAGTGGTCCACCTCACAGTGTGTTGTGCTCGGCCTTGTAGGCAAAGGAAAGAGTTTAAGGCACAATGATGGTTCAACAAAACTCCTCACAGAGCCGATCAGAGCTTTAAGTTCTTTTAAATCTACATCCAGAGTCAGAGAGAGAGAATCTGAGCACCTCAAACTATGTGCTGCGTCTTCTCTGAAACTGAGAAGTAAGTGGTAAATCGTATATGTAAGGATGCCGTCAAATCCAAAACATTAAGACGACAGCATTATACCAAAAGATCTACAGACTCTTGTCATTATTGGCTGTTATCAGATGTGACCCCCCCACCACTCAGGAACTGACTACAACTCTTAAGTTAGTCAACAGCAGGCGTGAAAAGTGGGGAGAAAGTTTAACATTGTTACTGCAAAAAGTCACGACTTGTAATTAAAGGTGGAGGCAATTTTAAACTCTGCAGATTGGAATATTTACCAACAAACTATGGAAAGAAAAAAATCTAGCTCTTGTTTCTGTCACCAACCAGTAAGAGCAAGTAAACCCTCATTTGTCTGAACCTCTTGACAACAGTCAGAGTGAAGATCAGGAAAAAGCTTCATATTAAAAGACATGTTCTTTGATTTAGATTATTTCAGATGCTGCTATAGGAATTAACTGCAGCGTTGATGATCTGAATGTAATCTGGGACCTTAACTGCATGTCACCTCAAAATATAATGTTTGCTGCTATACAGTCAAACATCCAAAAAGTAAAATGAAATAAATGTACGTAGGTTGTAAAGCCTTGTAGTATAAAAAATATCCCAAACTGTTACAGTGGAAACGTGGAACCACAGCCAGGCACCTTAGACAATCTACTGACCTTTCTACATTAGGTCACCATATACAGTAAATAGCAGGTTTTAACCACTGTTGTTCTTTCCAAGAGACTGAGTGAGTTTTCATCGAGGTCAACTCTTTCACAGTTCTTCTCGCTCTTTGTCTTTGTGTAGGAACAAGGATGGTAAGGTGGGGAAAGTGTCCCGTCGTCAGAAATCCACTGTAGGGTTATTAAGCTTTCCCAGAGAGGTGAAGATGTCGCTCCTGGAGTCACAAGGCGCCACGTCGACCTTTTTACTTGATTTAATAGAAACTGTTTATTTGGTCAAGCTAATCTGGTTTTAGCACTGTTGACAAATGTAAAGGTCTTTGAAGGAACTAGAAAAGTGTTGGCCATGGTCTCTCTACTTGAAGTGTTCGATGGTTGAGCCATCGCCTCTTTCTGGGTCAAAACCGTTCATGAAGGAACCCCCGTTTCTGGCCAGAGGCGTGGTCAGGCCCTGCAGCCCGGCCTCCTTCTCCTTCTTGTCCCGTTCGTCGTTGAAATTGACAGACACAGTCCTCTTTGGCAGATTGAGTTCAGGGGTGGGGCTAAATCCCAGGTCAGTGGACAGTTTGCGTTTAATTGAGGCTGCGCGCTGGAACTTGTCGTAGATGTCGACGCTGACACGACGACGGGTTTCTTTGAACTCTGCCGAGACGTTAGCCGTCCACTCTGCAGCATGAGCCCGGATCTCTCCGACCTGGGAGAAGAGAGAGAGAGAAAGATGTCAGCAGAGAGGACAGAGGGAAACACGGATGACAGGTTCGGCTCTTGGAACAAATGCTGTTTAAGTGATGGTGTCAGGTTACTGGAGGTTAGTTTGCATTCAAATAAAGAAGGCAGAAAATGTCATGATGATGTCATGGAGCCACAGGCCACAGGTAAAGCCACAGGTAAAATGGATATGAAGCAATTAAAAGGTGACAAAATGAAAATGTTACCAACATAATGGTAAACGTATTGGATAATGTAAATACACAAGTATGTGTATTGTATGTAAGTAGTAAAATACACCATCAGTCTAGATGTTTTTAGACATTTTCACTAAAGAGTTGTTGTTGTTTATCTTTGAGAAATAACCTGTAAAGGTCCTTTTGGGTGGTTCTGTATAAGAAAAGGTTATTAAAATAACATTAATAACAACTTTGTCGACTTTACTCTGTTTGACAAACCAAAAAAATACTAATATACATTCGAGAGAGAGAAAGAGAGAGAGAGAGAGAGAGAGAGAGAGAGAGAGAGAGAGAGAGAGAGAGAGAGAGAGAGAGAGGTGAGAGGGAGAGAGAGAGAGAGAGAGAGAGAGAGAGAGGTGGAGTGTGAGAATGATACTGACCATGTACAATTATATCTGAGCTATGAGCTAAATAGGATTGTACAGAGTGCACCATATGACACAGACAATGACACACACACACACACACACACACACACACACACACACACACACACACACACACACACACACACACACACACACAAACACACACACACACGTACACACTGTGCACAAGAAGACAGCAATCATATGTATATTACTGGTGGAGTTACAGCAGAGACACAATCATCATCGTACAGAAGATGAATTTGAATAACAAAAAGTGGCTGAGAACAGAGTGTGCTGCCACGCAGCATCTCATTTGATTCTGTCTGCACATCTCACTTTAAATCCATTAAACACCTCCCTCTGAATCTTCAGACAACCACACAATCTGATAAGCGTTTTATTCTGCTGCACCTCATAGATTTGTATTTGTACCTTCTGTGATGCTATGAGATGCTTTCATAAAACTGAGAAAATCACTTTTCAGCACTTTGCCAGTAGGACCGGTTCTAAATCAAACTCACAATCAGAAAAAGACAACCTTCAGGTCTTTCTTTCTGAAAACATGTCTGCCTATGACTGTGAAGCTACTACAGAGAGGGACTGACACTAAATATTTCATAATCATTCAAACGTACATATAAACAACATACACATTATGAACAATAATTAAGCAAATTCAGTTGATCAAAAACATTGACTATGCAATCTTCCCTGCTGATAAACCAGGATGAACACAACATTTTCTAACTTCATTCAGCACCACAGACTGTTTAAAATCTATGCACACAAAAAGTAAAAAGTGTCAGTATATTGTAGAACTGTTAAAGGGGGACTCACTAATGACAAGGAATCTTTCTCAGGTGGCTCCCCAGCATAACCACAGGCCAAGCAAACTAACCATGGTTCACATATTTCCTCTAACCTTAACCAGGAGCTCAGAGATAATGGGTTGCCTCAGTAGGACCTGGCTTTGGTCTACTGATCCTTACAAGATCCGTATTTATGCTGCATCATGTATCAACATTTAACAGTTTTAGTTACCAACCAATAATGAAAACTAATTATGTTTAATTATAGGGCACACTGTGTCAGGCCTTTAGCCGTTACAGCCTTGCTAAATATACACTGCATGTCTTGTCCCTTGCAGAGTAATGGCCTCAGACTATGTGTTGGGATGGCTGACAGTCAATTAGATTAGAAAACAATCTTGTCATTTAAAATTAAGTTAAGCAGGGAGCAAAAGTTGAGGCGGGGACATGGGACTGTAAAGGAGTTGCTACAACCTGAAAGAGACAAGGAGATATAGACATATAGCCCAGAGACTAGTGCAGTGCCCGTTCTATATCTGCCTGTTTGTAATGTTCTATTCTCTCGTCCTGTTGATGCTCCACAATCTACTTCTGAATCATTCCTTTTGATTAGTGACTCATCCTTTACAACAATCTACTCTTACACATATCTACTATATACTGACACTTTTATTGTTTGTGTGCCTCATGTTGTGTTCAGAGAGTTTTATAAACAATCTGTGGTGCAGAATGAGGTTTGAAAACTTTGTGTTCATCCTACCTGGTTTATCTGCAATCAAGATTCTGTATTCAAAGTTTTTCATAAAATGAAACTGAATTTCCTTTAAAACTGTTCAACTGTTTATACACGTTTTTTAATGTTTTAATGAACAGGTGTTATTTTTTCATACATTGCATGTCAGCAATTTCACAGCTTTCTGTTTAACAATCGACAAAATCTCCAGACCCAATGGGCCTTGACGGCTTTCAACTGTGCAACTTTAGATTTGTTTTGTCTTATCACTGCAAAAATGTATGAAGATTGTCATTCTTTTGGTTTTTAGTGTCTTTATCACGTTCTGTTGGATCTGAAGAACAAATGCTGAGGGCCAAACTGTGAACCTTAAGTTCTTGCTGTGTGTTTGTGTCTCAGTCCTATATTGTTAAATAAAACTATCAAATTATGAAAATAATCTGACAGTGATTTCAACCTGCGGTTATACCCAGTTGCCGACCACTGCTGTAGTTTATCTGAGGAAATAGAAGAAGATATGTTCAACTCAGTCCAAAGACTGAAGGCACACTGCCCCGTCCCCACTGACTGCTACAGAGCGCTGGTCGTATTTTTATTGATATTGAAAGTATTGTGTGTTCAAATCGCACCAAACCCACCAGAGATGCAGAGAGATAGTGAATGAAGGAGCAGCTGAGAATGGATAGTGTCATACCTCTTCTTTCGTCTTCTTGGAGATGACCCTGAGCCAGTCTCCTATCATGCTGAGGATGGCAGCAAAGTAGGCCAGTCCCACCAGAATCCAGAACCATACAACTGGTTTATAATAATCTAAGTACTCTATGTCCGAGCCACCTAGACACGGAGAGAAGAAGCTGTTTATCAACACCTGATGAGACAGATCTGTATGATGCAAAGAAAAAGAGCTTTATATCAGGGTTAAAGTGTCTGTACCTGCCACAAAGTCCCCAAATCCAATGGTTGTCAGTGTGATGACCACAAAGTACAGGGACTCCAGCGCAGACCAACCCTCGATGTATTTAAAGATGGCTGCTGGCAGCGCCACAAACAGCAGGCAGCCGAACAACACAAACAGCAGCGTGGAGATAACCCGGATTTTTGTCTGACTGATGTCCCAGTGCTGCAGGTGAAACACAGAGAGAGAGGACGGCTGAGACGATGAGAAATATTACAGTGAATTTCAACTGTGCCACTTTAGATTTGTTTTGTCTTATCACTGCAAAGATACATGAAGATTGTCATTCTTTTGCTTTTTAGAGTCTTTATCACATTCTCTTGGATCTGAAGAACAAATGCTAAGGGCCATATTCTGTACCTTAAATTCTTGCTTCTATGCTAAAACTGTTGTGTGGCTGGAAGCAGGTGCATGTGAGAGATAATCTAGGTTTAATGTGGATATATTTGTGCTAAGATATTTAATTACCTCCGCTAAAGAGGTTATGTTTTCACCCCTGTCTATTTGTTGGTTAGTTAGCAGAATTAACCAAAAACTACTGAGTGGATTACCCTGAAACTTGATGGGAGGATGTGATGGGGAGAACCCCTTACATTTTCAGAGAAATTTTCAGAGAAGGTTTTTGACATTTTCACAGATTTTCTTGGGAATCATTAATGCATCTTGATGAAAGAAATCAGGCATACGAAGGGAACTGAAATCTATGAGTGTGCAGTTTCAATTTAAGAAGGTATGCACTCTACTGAGTGTCATTCTATTGTTATACATCCATTACTAATTGGAGAGCCAACATTAACAGATGCCCCACATTGTTTTTGAGGTGAATTGGTAAAACAGCATCAGATGCTGTTAGATGTAATGGCACTATTCTGCAAATTGGTCCTTTGGGTGCAGTCGAGAAGACGTTCACAGTATTCATTTAGGATAATGCTGCAGTCTCACACAATCTGCACAGAGCGATAAGGATTTCCAACACACACACACACACACACACACACGCACACACACACACGAACACACACACACACACACACACACACACACACACACACACACACACACACACACACACACACACACACACACTTGAATGAACTTTTGACCCTTGTCCTCTGCCGTAATCATTACTGACTCCCTCGGGTGCCCTGACAGCAGCAGAGGGAGCAAATCATTCTGAATAACAGCAGGTTAAACCGTTAAAACCTCAACACAAACTGTGTGAGCTCTCTGTCTCTTATTTGGCATCAGGACAATAATGTTAATGTTAATAATAATGTAACATCAGATAATATGATGAATAATTGAATCAACCAGAAAACCTTCAACAACACTTACAAGGTTTGATCATTTTAATGAGTGTGGATCTCAAAATCAGACAACTTACACAGTGAGACTGAGTTGTGGTGCCGGCAGCTTAAAGAATGACCTACTGTAGCTTCCTCTTTGGCTTTTTAATCAAACCTATCAATGTTTAGCTGTTTAGATTTAAATCAACATCTCAAGTCTGTCATTCAGCTGGATAAGTATTCATCCAAATGTAAATAAGGGTGAAAGGTTTTGTTCTCACAGTGTCTTAGGTTATTACGTGGACTTTGTATACCCACCATTACTTGTTATTAGGTTACATTTTCAATGTAAGCTTTTACTTGATCTTAAAACATGGCTGTCTGTGCCCAGTCAGCCTGCAGAGAATGTCATTCACCACTGTTGAAATTGCCACAAATACTTTGGATTATTTACACGTAGCGTTTATCACTATATCTTTGAGGTCTAAATCCCTTAGGGCTTACCCATTCTAGAGAACAAATAATGTCACTGCAGTGGCTGTCATTGATAAACTCTTCAAGTATAGAAAATTAAATATATTTGAGGTACATTACCTTAATTAGCTCTAATATTTATCCTGGTGTTCCATGCTAGTAGAGGTTAATGGCAAATGTGCTAACTTGAGGACAATTATATAAATACCATGAAATGAGAGGAGTTTGTCAATGTTGATTTGTCATCAAAAATCACAACATTTGTTAATGTATTAGACCAATACAAGTTGTACAATACAATGTGTTGAAGTTTCATATTTATTCATATATGATCAGTTGCAGAAAATGAACTACATTACAATATATCTGTCTAAGTTCCATATATATTACACTATAGGATTTAATCCATATCTTCCACCAGCACCATGTGGTTTTGTAAAATCTGTGAACAGTTGTTAAATCAGTTGTAGGTCTTATATAAGTGCAAACTAAAAGAGCTGGTGTGTGTGTGAGGATATTGTCGAGTGCTTTGATGTGAATTATTAAGGTGTACCTACTGTATCCAAAGCTGCGGCCTGCACTTCATAAACTTGTCTGAACTCTCCGGTATGAGTTTCAGAGGTAACTGTAAGTGCATGTCCACCCATACCAGTGTGTGTGTGCACGTATGTGTGTGTGCACGTATGTGTATGTGCGTGTGTGTGTGCGTGCGTGCGTCCGTGCGTCCGTGTGTGTGTGTGTGTGTGTGTGTGTGTGTGTGTGTGTGTGTGCATGTGTGTGTGTGTGGCTGTGTGTGTGTTCAGGGTTTACATGACTGTGTATGTGACTCCAGACTCACCACAAACATTTTCTCCACTCTGGCAATGCCCTTGCCGAATATGGTGCCGAGCTGATCTCCTACACCAGCCAAAAGAAAGCCGAACAGAGGGATCCCTAGTAACGCATAGACAATGCAGAATATTCTTCCACCCTCTGTGTGAGGAGAAATGTTCCCAAAACCTGCAGAGATGGAGGGAAGACACTGAAGAAGGGAAATATATGACCACTGACCTTACAGCTGAAGACAAAGACAATGAGATTTGGCCTATTTTGGTTTCACTATCTGTATTAAATGCCTCTTAATTCATAGTCTGGACAGATTCATGTCTCTATGACTCTAGTGAAAATACAACAGCGACATGGTAATCTTTTTATTTTTGACACAGAAAAAGAAGGAGTTACTGCATCCTAAATCTTCATATACAACAAGGCACCACAACTCCTTTGCATTTGTCAACATGATATTTAATTCTTTAATGTTTTGCAGTTTGTACTGACCAGTTTTCTGAACTAATTCATATTTAGTCTGCTAGTTTGTGGTGTTTTTCATTTATGTTTCATCTGATCCTCGAATCAAAGTCAAACCTACTAAAATATCACGTAGATTCTTTGTTTGTTTGATGTTTGCAATCTTAATGGCCTTCAGTGAAGTAAGGATGGATGGATGTTATACAGAAAAAACATGAACATCATGTGCAGAGACTAAAGAGAGTGTGATGAACAATGTGTACATTTGATCACAGTGTATGCGTTTGTGTGTGTTCTACCAATTGTTGTAATGACAGTCCCAGCAAAGAAGAAGGCAGAGTTCAGGTCCCATAGGCTGCTGTGGTTGGTCAGGACTCCTGCAGGGTTGACTCCTGAACGGATTGCAGACACAACTTTCTGGAAGGAGAGAAAGAAAGAGAGAGAGATTGGTGTTCAAAACAGCTGTTACTTTCCTTCTGCTTAAAAGAACAAATAGTGTGTTCCTTTCTTTCTGCTGTAAATAATTCAATCCTCAAACATTGAAGCAAGTGCTTTTGAGACATATGTTTCTTGTTGCGGCACAGGCAGAAATGTGTGTTTGTGTACTTGCCTTTTCTAATGAATAAAAGATGGAAATTTATAAAACTTGATACGACTGTGGAGCAGGAAAAAATATGAAATCTGCAGGTGAGTCCCAGGTAGGGTTGCTGGTTCAGAGCGGGAAACAGAAATAACGATAGGTGAACTGCAGAGACAACTTCCACACATGTAAAGTGATGCTGTGGGAACTGGCCATGGTGCTGAAACCTCTGCAGCTGTGCAAGCTCAGTCACAACAATGTGTGTTAAAGGAGATACTATGGGGTGATAGAAGTCCACAGTACATGTCTTTAGTCTCTCATTAGTCATCAGAGGTAAAGGCGGCCTCACCTTCACCAGCTCCTCCAGCTGGCTCTGGTTCACACAGGAGTGGCTGGACAGGAACTCCAGCTTCTGGGACAGGATGGCCAAACGCTGGGCACTGGGAGAGAGAGGCGAGAGAGAGAGATTGATTGGGCTGAAAAGAGTGTAATCAGAAGTCAAATTAAATTAATATTTCCTGAACAGAGTGTAATGGTTTGTTATGGAAGTCTAATTATAACAATGTGTACTTGGGCCTCTTCTCTCCACAGTGGTACTTAATACAGTTCAGACTGTAAGTATTTCGGCATGAAGATCGTCTGCTGATCGTTTGTGGGTCAGAGAGTTCAGGTACTCATAGACAACATATTTTTAAATATGATAATTTAATTTGACTTCATCTTTAGCTGTCCAGTTCGTTTTGAGCACAACCTGTTTAAAGGCCTATATCTCCCACACATTCTTTCTAAATGGATTTATACCTACTCACTTTAAAGCAGAGACTTGGCACTTTAATGTAGTATCAGTTATTTAAATTTAAATTGAATAGACTTAATCTCTTAATCTACACCAAAACGGTGTACCTGTCAAAATATGTATATTCTACTGTAGAATTAGGATGTTTAGTCGCATCCACTGGTGTCCACAACTAACACGTCTACAGCATAGTGTTATTCAATAAGTGTGTTTTGATGTCATTGGCAAAGCTGTGTTGTAAAATCTTATTGTCCTGCAAGTACAAGGACTGAGTTATAGAGGCCCTGATAACTAATCCATGTTCACAAGTTCCAACAGCAACTCTTTATACCAGAGAGCAATTTATTTGTTTTTGTTTCGAAATTATATGTTCAATGATCTATGAAGTGTTGAAGACTAATATTTTTTCCATATAAAATGATAGATGAGCATAATTCAGTAGGTTCACCACACGGGACTCAGTTTTAAATGTGGAAATTTGCATTTACAAATCAATTTGCAATAAATGGTTTGACAACCTAAATAATGAGAACATTCTCAATATTTTTCACAATAAAAGAAAGAATAAGTCAATAATGGTTCAGTGCCAAAGGATTCACACTGCACTTTTTAGATGGGCCAGAAAAACTTCAGTTTTCAGAGGAAATTCCTGATAGGAGTGAGCATTTCACAGCTAGTAGAGAGAATATCAATAACAGGAGCATGAGAGGTGAATGGATGGATGGGTAGAGGGGAGGGGGCTCCTCCGGCAGACAGACAACAGACATATTTATCCCGCCTACCTCTCGTGAGGCTGCTCCAGAGATCTGAAGATGGCTGCTCCCATCACCAGATACAGAACCACCAAAAGAAAGATGGCTGTCACCGTCTTCCATTTCATGACTGTGGAAACCACCTACAACAATTCAACTGATCAATCAACCTGCATCCATACAGGCGGCCTCCTAAAATAATCAGTGATTCTAAAAAGCCCCCGTCCAACACAGTGTATTGTGTAGCTTGTGAAAAAAAAAAATTACTTTTAAAGTCAGGACTTCTTTCGTTTTTCTCTCACCTCACTCTCCTCCCGGGGAGTCAGTGTGATTGGCTTTGTGGAGAAGGAGAGGCGGGGCTTGGTGTTGTGAGTGGCAGATTTAGGGTCCAATAAGTCTGGAGCTGCCACTGTCAGGAGGAGAAAAAAAACACGATTGAACATTTTTTCCTACACTTCTCTCCCCGCCCTCTCTATGCTGACCTGCTGCAGTCCACATATTTAGATGTCCTTATAAATAAATCACAAAGTGAGAAAGTAAAAACAAGTCCTTTAAAAGGCCTCTGAATCAAGCTCGAGTGTTTAGTCCTCAGGCCCCTCTCTCCCGTTACGCAGCAATGCTTGGGTGTTTACTGTGTGTGTGTGTTTCTGCTTTTATAAGATACAGCATGTAGTTGAGAATAAAAGGTATGCTGAAAGCAAGAAGAAAGAGGAAGAGGGCACACGAGTTGTTGGTTAGTTTAGGGGGTGGATGTGGTGACAGTGTTTGAAAGATAGAGAAATTAGAAAGCCGGGTTGAATAGAGTAGACAGAGTTTACTGATCATTCTGGTGAGAGAGAGATTTAAGGGGAGGGGGGAAGAAGTTGCCCATGTTTTTTGAACAGCTTTTATGCATGAATGAGTGTGTAAAAACTAAACTGTGAAACCTTTGCATGCCAGGACCTGCTTTATAATTTGCTAGTCAGTTTTTGATCTGTTATTCAATTCTAATGTGATGAATATGCAGTCAAAGATAATATGTGATACACCTCAGTTTGTCCACACACAACATATAATCTGCCTATGAATCTAAGATGGTGTCTGACAATCTAAGATGTGTCAGACACCACGGTACCGCTTGATTATGAATATGTGCGTTTATGTGTGTGTGTGAGATAACTGAACAGGGGGATGAATGGAGGACAAGGAGAGAAAAGAGCAACGACGAGGAGGAGTGGACAGAATAAAGGAGGGTCTGGAGGTGGGGTCTACTCAGGATCACACAGACAGGAGAGGCAATTAATGAAAGTGATGCATCCTTTAGGCAGAGGATATAACATTTTCACAATTTTTCTATACTTTAAAACTTAAACTGTTTTTAAATGTTATCAATAGGCATAAATCAAACAATATGAGTTGCACAAACTAAAAGAAAAAGTATAATTTAATTCAGTCTAACAATATTATAAGGATGAGAAAAGAGGTGGAAAAAAGGCTTTTCCCAAATCATAAACACTATCTACTAGTCATCTAAATGAAATGATCTATCCTCAGTATCACTACTCCCCTTACATGCATTAAATATAACACTAAATATTATTCTCCAAATGAAGGGTAACTAACTGGGGGGATGGGTACGTTTTGAAATAACGAAGATGCTGAGCAAATTATGTTAGGAATCTCAAGTTAGTTACTCTCTGACTTTTTTGTGTGATTTCTGGTGAGACTGTAATGACTAAAACAAACACACCTTTCACCTTTGGGGACTTTTCAATGTCCTAAAGATTTACCCCAACCTAACCCTAACCCACTACTTTCCAAACCTTATCCTAACCTCATCCTTACCTTAATCTATTCTTATCATAACCGTATCCTTACCTTAATCTATTCTTATCCTATCATAACTTTATCCTCACATTATCACAAATTTATCCTAATCTTAACCTAGTCTTATAAACCTAGTCCTATCCTTGTCTTAACCTTATCCTAAACCTGTTTTAACTCCTAACCTTGTCATACCCTTATCTTTCCCTTAATCTTACTTTGTCCATACCCTATCCTTACCTTTCCCTAGCCTTATACTAACTTTACCCTTATCCTAACCTTGATCCCTGACCCCGAAATCCACGGGTTAGGATTTTCTAGCCTCTGACAGCCACATATAGACAGGTGCAGAAGTGGTCTTGCATGAGCAATAATAATAATAATAATAATAATAATAATAATAATAATAATTATAATTATAACAATTTTAAGTTGGAACAGTAGTGTTTTAAAGGTTATTTACAAGTGTCAAGACTAGTTCTTTCTCCATCTCAACACCATATAGACATGAAGTGTGTACTTACTCCTGGTCGTTGCCTATCCGATGCCCTCCGCTCTCCTCTTCTCCTCATCCGACGCTCTCACTGTGTTTGGGGGAATCTTTCCTCCTCTGCGTGTCTCCTCCCGGCGGGGCTGAGGCGGCGGGAGGAACAGGCGCTCCGTGTTTTGACTCGTGCTCCTCTCCTCTACACTCGTCCTGCTGATCGGACACTGATGCTGCGGGTTAATAGTGCCCACTTGTCGAGGTGATAGTGATACGTGTTTCTGCGGTTTCCTTCCCTCTCCTCGTCCTCCTCCTCTTCCAGATCTCTATCATCCACTGCGCTGCGATGGCGCTCCGGCTTTTTGAGAACGCGCAGCACAGGGTGGAGATCCAGGAGGGAAGGGGTGGAGGTGCAGCTCTGCGGGGGGTGGTCCCCTCATCAGGGGACCAAGGGAGGTCCTTCCCAAGAGTTTCAGTCACCCATGTAAATGTGCAGTGATTCGACTGCATGCTCACTCACCAGAGGGAAGTACCGGGCCACAGGCCTACCGCTCAACCAGTTTATCCCATAATGCACCTGCAAATTAAAAAAGTTAAATGAACGCACTATACCCAAGACAAACATCTTCAAAGTGTCATGCTGTTATTTCAGATAGGTCAGATGAGTTTCACATACACACTTGGTCCACTCCTGTTTGCCACACCTGTGCCACGAGTAAGCCATAGTGATGTCAACCAAAAGTGCCAACGGTGGCCTGATTTCGTTATGTGCTAGTTGAAATGTTCTCTCACTGTAATATTTAACCAAAATAGGTCATGGAAACTCAAAGTGAAGACAAAGCTGATTTATTATCACACTCATTCTCTGCTATCCAAGACATCCTATTTGCTCGAGGCTATTGAAGTGCGCAGTACGGGACAAGTGATCAAATATGCAGAAATAGACCATTGATTTTACAAAAACATAACGATAGAGGCTTATTGCCGCACATCAAGTCTCAATAGTCAGTCTCTGGTTTGGTCTGCACCCTCTGATTGAAACTAACACTGGCAGCATCCTGAGGTAAAGACTGCAGAGAGCTGTGTGTTGGTGATTGAAACAATCAGACGGATGAATCCCAGACTAATTACAGCCCTGGAGGTGTAGAAGGAGGCAGGATGGAGACACATATACATGGAAAAGAGTATTATAAAATAAAAAAGTGGTTTTATAAATACATTTATTAACTACAGTACGCATCAGCATGTACTGTATAGTATAAAGGTTTTATTTTATTTTTAAAAGAGGATCTGCTCAGTTGTTTTTGCAAAAATGCAGCTAAGTAACATCAAAATAAATGCAGACTAAAACATAAACTCCTTAGCGGATTCAAATATTCTTACATGGTTACATTAAACTTGACAGCTGGACTACCAGGATAAAGTATTTAATTTTCAGCTAAAGTCTCTGTTTCTTTCTCTTTCCTCTCCTCCTCTCAAACTCTCCATTCCTCTCCCTCCCTCCTCCCTCTCTCTGTCTCTCGTTCCCTGATGAGAAATTAACGGTAGTTTAAATGTTCGTGTTTCCACCTCATGACTTCAACGTCTAAACATTAATTACACGCCTATTTGTACAGCTAAAGATAGATAGATTCTGTGCGTGGCTTTCCATGTCTGACTGAGAGAGTGTGGGAGTTGGGTATCCATGTTTTCTCACTAACATGCACAGTTTGCATGTCTATGATGATGTGTGTTGCATGTAAGTGCATTGATGTGCACTTTGCTGTGTTTTGATGTACGTAGAGAGTCATGGTCTCATTTCACTTGTCTAAATCTGTCCACACGCCTTGTGGGCAGACATGCAGACCAGACGAGGAGATGGGTCCCTGTTCTCTCACATTTTGCAGCAGCTGCAGGTCAGCCTGAGCTGAATGATGCCTGTACAGTTTATGATCTGTCATCGTTTATGTAGGTATCATAGGTTTAGATTTATTGATGCTAAACTGTTAATCCCATTCAGTGCTTGCAGAAGATAGTTAAACTTTGTGGTACATTCAGCTAACTAGATCCCTGTAACCTGGTCATGAACCAGGATCACATGTTTAAGCATGCAGCCCTCATCTTAAGATTCTCAGTAATTCCTCCTTGTATTTCTAGTTAGTTCTCTCCCCTAGGGAATGATCTCTGACCTGTTAATGGATAAGCATGGAACATGGGTCTTTGTCTTTCTGCACGAGGCATGTCTTTATGGATACACCATTTCATTTACATTATATGCTTAGACACATGCAGTTATGTCCTGCTGAACCACGAGATATTGGGATGTTGTTTTGCCTTGGGATCCAACCTCTCTATATAATGTGGGCTTGACTCCTGCAAAGGCAGGCTTCCATTATTGGCGTGTGGATGTCTCCGGATTTCTAGAGTCTGTCCTGACCTGTAAGACTTTTGTGTAATAAACTTTAAACTATACAAGCAAGTTTTGGGTCCGCGGAGATTTCTTTCTTCAGCATCAACTTCACCATCATCGACACCTCTCGGCTGCCCAAAATAGACGATAACTTCATATAAACTTACAAGTATACTTAAACAATAATGTGACCTCTTGGCTCATAAGAATTGAAATTACTGATAATCACCTCAACTATGCGGAAGTTATAGTATTGATAAATTGTGTGAGTCAAACCGCAGGGGCTGATATTTGCCTCGGACCATGACACTGGCTTCCTGTCATGAAACTCACTGTCACCATCTCAAGGCTCAATCCGTCACAATGATGGTGAAAAGCTTATTGAAGACAAAACTCTATAGTTCAAGCTAAATATTTGATAAGAAGCATTAGATGTTTACGGAGTGTCGTTTATTCCACTAACAGATCTGTTGGTGCTGATGTCCCTTCTCTCTGCTAAAGTGTTTTTTTGCTTATTTGCTGCCTTCAAATAATAATGTCTTGTGCAGTTAAGCACATATTGCTAAAATTAGCCTCACAAAAGGACACAGACATTTGTACTCTAAGTTGTGGTTGTCACCTCCAGACAAACATGCACTGATGTCCACATCTTACCTAGAATTTAAGATTAGTATTTCCAAAATGGTCTGTAAATTATGTGTGTTCATGTAGCACTTTTTGAGTCTAGATGACCCCTCAAAGAAGTTTTGCTGTTCACCCATTCACATTACAACAGTGCAAATAAACACACACACACACAAACACACACACAAACACACACACACACACACACACACACACACACACACACACACACACACAAACACCAATTTGTCTTTTTTTTCTGGTTTATTTTATGCCCAGGGTGTTTTTGATGCACCTGGTTTCTGCAGCTCTCTTTCAATCACCTGCCTATACAGGAAACACCAATCTCTCATGTAAACTCACTGTGTTAAAAAATGTGTATTTCATTACTTTTTGTCCTATTCAAAGGAATCAAGCATGAGTGTATTTCCATATTTTTTCCTCTTCAGATGATTGAGTCTACTCGACAGCGTGGTCCTCTGAGTGACATAGAACAGACGACTCTCACTGAATAGAAATATTATTTCAGTTCTGTCAGTATATCAGCAGCCCATTTAGAAAGTGATTGCTTAATGTAGCCGTCAGTCTGGTGTATGATCGTCAATGATGCTGATACGTTGTCACAGTCAGTTTGCACAGCAGTGTACAGATTTAGCTGTCTCCTCTGAGCTTATTTTCACATCGTTTGTTATCGTCCATCGGTCTAAAGGGTAAAAATAGATCTAGCAACCTCACGAAAGCTTGTTTCAATAAAAACTCATTTAACAACTTGTGCTCTACTGATCTGACAACAAGATGCCCTTGAAACTGTATTATTATATTAATAAATGTTGTTAGTTTTATAATTTGGGGATCATGAAGCCTGCTGTATCATGGAAACCTGAACAAAGATGGATTTAACTGTGTGCAGCTGTATTAATATCCATTTATCAGCCACTCTTGTCTGTATGAAACACACTCTATCTATCTTTATGAAGAAAAGTACTCTTCATCGTATAGGTTGACTTTACTTTCCAGTCATGAAATTAAATCTTATTTGCAGTGCATCATACTTTAATAGACAGAGAAACTATTTTATTCTGAAGTTGGAGTTCAGATAGAGCTGTGAAAAGTGAGCTCCTCTTTGTGTTCGGACAGCAGTGGGGCGTAGAGGAAAGTGTAAATGTAAAATTATTAAACAAAATTCGAAAAGAATGAAAGTTTGACACATATATATGGGAAGTAAATAGGTCAAACTCAACTTTATTCTTATCACCATGACAACCTGAACATTTGAATTGCTACCTCTGGTATAGACTTTTCCAACATTATTAAATCCCCTGCTAGTGCACCTGTACATGACTTTGTATGTGTGGGTGATTACTTTAGTGTGTGTGTATATGTGTGAACGTGTGTGCTAGCCCTACACTGTATGTGTGTGTGGTTTGTATACTGTATATAAATGTGTATGTGGGTGTATTCAAGCAGTGCAGTTGCTCTATCAGGTGATTGGTCCTGACAGTGTGGTGCCCCCTCAGATACCTGTGGATAAATGACCCCAGGTCCTCGGGACATCATGTCCTGACTGGACACAAGCCTGCAATTAGACGCCCTTGAAGCGGAACTGCCTTCTGTGTGTGTGTGTGTGTGTGTGTGTGTGTGTGTGTGTGTGTGTGTGTGTGTGTGTGTGTGTGTGTGTGTGTGTGTGTGTGTGCGTGTGTGAAGTCACTGTACCAGATTTAGTGCCTCCTCTTGTTTTCCAGTTGTAATGATCTCAATCTGAGAAGAATTAGCTTGCGGAATGTGACAGCAACTACTTCAAACAAACTCATAGTATGGAGCAACTATCCTTTGTGTGACTGTCTTCTGTGTGCAAGTATGTGTGTGTGTGTGTGTGTGTGTGTGTGTGCATTGCAGGTGCAAAACTTTTGTCCCTTGCACTTCATCCATCTCTAAACTCTCCATCTACCTCTGCTCTCAACTCTCCCTGTGTGATCAAACTTTGTTGTATTTTTGTACTTCTGTTATAGCTCAGAGTTCACAGATGGACACAGTAAAGAGACATTTTAATATTTAATATTTTAAGTATTGTTTTGTTGTCAACATACATCCATCAGTCCTCAACAAGCTGCGGTGCTCTAACTCGAATGGAAACCATGACATACACCTAACTTCTCATGTTGAGAATATGACTCCTTTCTAATGTTAAGCGTGGTTGTATTCATTGAATAACATGGACTAGTGATAGACTACAGACTACAGCTTAACTGAAAACTTACTCATTTACAGACTTAAAATAGTCTGTTTGGCAACGAAACTGTGGTTGCACTCCGATTCGTCTGCAAAGTGACAATGGCTGTTGGTGTTGTGAGAGGCCCATGCAGTGAATATCAGTGATAGGAGGACTTGTCAACGTGAGTGGGGATGGACGTTAATCACGGAAAGCGCCTGTTGATATTATATTTGGGTACAGGGTTAAATATAGCTCACAAAGTTTTGACTGTTGAGGCCATGAAATAGTGACACCTAATCCTTGTTACATAAGTGAATGGAGGCAGCGCTTATGTATGGGACATGTGTGTGTGTGTGAGTGTAAGTGTGTGTGTGTGAGAGTGTGTGTGAGTATGCATGTGAATGCACTTGGGCTATGCTAAAGACAAACAGAGCCTTGCAGTTGCGTGACATGGTGCTGGGAAGTGGGAACAGCATTCAGGAAATACCATTTGTAGTAAACAGCAGGGAGGTTTGCCAAATTTTAAGAGTTTAAAAACACAATGTTGTCCCTAGCAAACTATAGGTCCATCTTTGATAAGCGCCTAACCACATTTTTAGTCAATACAATTTACAGAATTCTTTTTGGACAATTAATTCAAGACATTTTTATGCAGTTTTTTTTTTTTAATATAGGACAAGATGTTGAATATACCCTGTACGTTCTACCGCACAAATTAATTCCTACGCCGGTTGATGTTATCGGATCTAAGTGACAATCAGCAGATTTTAAGGAAATGTCTTTAGTTGTGTACATTGGTGTCTTCAGGTGTTTCAGCCTCTTAATCACAAGACACCCTCTTCTCAGGCAGGCCCACCACAGGTTGATCCGACCTGGATGCATGTCCCTAGCATCTTGAGGCCCATTCGGGATGTTTCCTCCTGATCCAGAGCCATTGGCTGCTTTGTTCTGCAGTGTCTGATGTTTCTTTTATGGTCTGGCCCAGGGCTTGTCCATGGATCCAAGATCTTTCAGCAACCTGATGGTGGATGCTGCAAGGAAACCCCTGCAGCAAACCTCCGAAGGGCAAACTATTGCTTTAAGCCACGTTGCTCTACCTACCAAATGCCATGTCTGAGCGACTTCACAACTCGAGAACTGGGACCTTTTGAGGAGAATGTGAATATACAGTTAGTCCCTGTGCTCCCCTGCCTCATTGGTCATTTTGTGTGTTTTGTTACTTGAGTTTTAGTTTTTGGGGTTTCCGGAGTTCCAGTTGCCTGTCTGCTGACTGTAGTATTTTGGCTGCACTTCCTGTTTTTCCTGTGTCTGCATTTGGGTCCAGCTCAGCAATAAATGTGACACAGTGGACTTGACACTGATCTGTCACATACAGGATAATGGCGCATTAGAATCTCCAACATCAAAGTTAGCGAATGGGACATCGACTAAACCCAAAACTCACTAATAAGTCTCAAAGATGTTTTTTTCGTTTTACGTAGGTTTTATCACACTGATGTTGGTTGAAGAGTTCATGGATTCTGTTAAGTTTGTTTTTAATTAGTTATTTGATGCAATAAAAGCGAGATTAAAAATCATGATTGTCAGCTGAGACCGACATGAGATTGGACACCATGTGTATAGGCTCAATACTGCAGCTCCACACCTGATCACTACTGTGCAGACTCTTGCCCCAAATGACGTCAAACATGCACAATGGCGTAACCTGTATCAAAAATATTCTGAAATCATTCACGACTCACTATTTAGCTTATTTTTGGCAACATGAGGAAGTGGAGATATGTCCTCCATGTTTATTAGTGTCTACACGTATTTTCTTCTGATATGTCATCAACCCCCTCTTTCTCTCTCTCCTTCCATCACTTGTTTTCTTTCCTCAGTGGCCTTGCTCCTTCTCCTTTGTCTCTCCTCGTCCAGATTATTTTTTAATAAGTCACACAACAAATGCCAATTTTCCCATTAAGGTGTACAGCATCATACAATTAAACAATGTAACCTGTTCTGTGGCTTGTTCAGAAATGCTTGGGATTTACTTTTAATGACATACATGCTGGAGTGTCAGTGGGCTCTGAAATGATGTCTGTGGAAGCTCTGCCACACTACATCATGCCTCACCAGACTCCACTTTATGTTTCAGCATAGGTGTTGCAGGCATCTCTGCAGAGTTACAGACAGGATCCTGCAGTGATCCATCAGCCCAATGACCCTCAGAAAAGTTATTTAAAAAAGATGCCTTCTGCTCCCTTCAACTTCCCCCACCTTTGCCTTGGAAAGCAAACCAGCCCCTGTGACTGGAAGCCACATCATCCCACAGCGGTTACTCTGGTGTTTCTATTCGACCAAAGAACACACCCAGTCAGAGCAGCAGGGGCTCATTTGAACAATAACAGCACATTCTGTGTAGTGTGATCTAGGCAGCAACTCATGTTAGCAATTACAGTGTAATATCCCTTCTTGTAAATGTCACCAGGATGTTTATGTACCAACCTGGCTGTGAAATAATGAGCTGCTACAGTCCGAGTGAGTCACACAAGGAGATGTTTGAGTATATTAGTGTGGTATTAGTGTGTATTATTAGTTCATGTGATTAGAAAGGTGTAACTAGTCTTTCCCACCCACAGGTGCCTGCCTCAGAGTTTCCAGTGGAAGGTCAAATACTTCCCTCCTTGACCCTTGAATGTGCACATTGTTTAGGTTGTTTTTGTTTCCTACTTAAAATTGTTTTTTTAATCTATCTTCAGCAGTTGCAGTTTTCTGTTACATGTGAAGAGCCTTAATACCTTCCCTAAGGAGATTATGTTTTCTCCCTTGTGTGTTGGTTGCTTTGTTTGTTAGTATGCAAGATGACGCAAGTGTGTGTAGTTTGGTGCAGTTTGTTTGAATGTAAGGGAGCTTTGGGCCTTGGCAGAGGCATGTACTCTACTGACTGCCAGTCTAGTTTAGTTTTTCAGCGTTATTATCATGCTGTCAGTCACTACTATGCGAATTAAAGTTTGTAACTTCATAAAAAAAGTTAAATGTTTTATAAACTTTTTTTTTTTTATTCCAATACAGAAAGTCTGAATTTTAAATTCTGTAACAATGGAATCTGCATTTGCAACTTTGTATTTCTTACCATGCACTGCCATAACGGTATATCCAGAATGGAAAGAAAGAAGAAGAAGAGGAAGAAATAAAACACAAATGAATAAATGGTGCATTTCGAAGGTCAAATATACCAGAATCCTACTACTGGTCTTTTCTTATTGCCCAGCATGCAGCAAATGGACACCGGTTGTACTTCTAACACCAGTGGGAACCACAATGTCGGTAGAAACCACTTTCCCACAATTTCAGTAACGTCAGGTAACTGGCAGTTGGTGCTGTCCCTCAACCACACAGCCTCAAAAATATGTATTTGGACTTTATGATCAATGACTATCTTGAAATAATGATTCTCAGTGACATCAGTGTGCTGTTTTAAATGATCACATGTGATGCTTAAGTTTTTTTTTGTAAGTGCACAGTTCTGTAGGAAATAATAATCTCAGATATAATCAGACGATTTCCTCCCTGGGATTTTTGATCAGAACTGGATGTGTCCAACAAACATTTTCCCTTACGACCAATTGGTGATCTCGACTGTGTTGTGCAAAAGTACTCTTCATCAAATATCACACACCCTGGAAGCTAGCAGAATGTCAGTATCATAATTGATTTTACCTGTAGGTTTGTGTGTGTGTGTTTATGTGTGTGTGTCTTAGCCTCGTTGTACATGTCTCTCTCTAATGACACGTGACCTTGGGTTACCTAGGAAACAACATATACACGGTTTACATAAACCGGTTTTAAATGCCAGCTTAAGTTGCAAAATCTGTACTAAAAGACCATGTATTTGTGTGTGTGTATTTGTGTGTGTGTGTGTTCGTGTTTGTATCTCAGCCATCAATTCAATCAGTTTGTTTTACATGATCCAAAAATGTCACAAATGCATCATTGTAAATTCCTCCTCCTGACCTCAATCTGAATAATAGGTGGAGAAATGTATAATTATTTGATTATAACTTTACGTTATTCAGTCAGTCAACAAAATAGAAACACATTCATTCTTAGACAATCAGAATAAACAAAATAAAAGTGTCTCAACTAAAGTTTTGCCTCCTTTACTGACTAAATTACTGACATGATATGATTGTATTATAATATTCATTATGTTTTGCACAGACAGGTTTCATACCTGCTGAGAAGCAATACATGTGGAGTTATTCCGTCATCTAGTGGTCAAATACCTGTAGTACAGTACATCACCTCTGTTATTCAACTGGTTTTGTGTATCTCTTTATTTATTATATTAACCACAAAACTCTAAATCCATGTGCTGCAAAAACGAAATGCACTCATTATCTACTCACCACTATGCCAAAGGACGGGTGGGTGAAGTGTCCACAAAACACTTTTGGAGTCTCAATGTAAACAGTGTTGCAGCCAAATACAATACGACTGAAGTAAATGGTGAAAGATTCTTCAAACATGAAATAAAAAAAAATAAAAAAATGCAGTACAGTGCCATCTACAGGCAATGTGGCTATAGGGGGGAATATCAGAGGACATTAAGGATTAAAACTTGGTATAAATTACCTTGTTTGTAGTCAAATTTGAATGTCGGGGCTTATGGACACTTGGATGACAACACAAGATCAGTATGGAGGTTTTTTATGTTTGTTTTTTCACCCACCCATCTGCATAGTGGTGGGTAGATAATGAGTGAATTTTAATTTTGGGGTGAACGTTCCCTAATCATCAATCAACCCTCAATGATGGAAATAGTACACACTTAATATGCCATAAGAAAGTGTATGAAAAATTCATACATAATGTGTAAAAAAGAAAATTTGTATACATTTCTATATACACTTTATTTTGAAGGTGTAGAGCTTGTGCTTCCTTCTGCCCGAACAAAGCGAGGCCGTGGCGAGCGGGCGAACAGACTTCGCTGAGGACGAGAGACACAGAGAGACACCGGGAGACCCCCTCTCTCTATATATAGACTCTATGGAGACACCGGGAGAATGAACGCGGCGGAGCGCAGGCTCGCCGAGCTCGTGCACGAGCGTCCCAACCTGTACGACCAGTCCCGGCAGGACTACAAGGACGGCGTGAAGAGCCAGGAGTCGTGGGGGGAGGTGGCGGGCGCCATGGGGAGGCCCGAGTTCGAGGTGAGGATCAAGTGGAAGAATCTGCGCGACAAGTTCTGCAAAGCGAAGAAGCGGATGGCCAGGAGAGGCTGCCCCCTGCTGGACGGAGAGGAGCGCGGCGCGGTGCAGCGGGCCGGGCCGGCGCTGCTGCACCAGCTGGTCTGGCTCAGCGACTTCGTGAAGCCCAGAGAGGAACGCGACAAGAGAGTGAGGCGAGCCGCGAGCACTCCGCCCGACACGTGGTTACTACACAGTCACCCGAGCACATTCAAAACACTCAGTGTGGTTGTTCCGCTGGAAACACAACGTGTGTTAACTGTACATCAGCTGCAGCCCGTTAGATTGTGTGTGTGATCCACATACACTACTTCTCTCACATCTGCGGTAGTGTGTAACGGTCTCTCTCAAAGCGAAACATCCGGCTTCAGATTTTCAAAATAATAAACAATGACATTAGTCAGACCCCTTTTATCATTGTTTCTTAAAAAAACAACTACAAAATCAATCAACTTTTCTTCTTTTTGCTGTTTTGCTGTTTAACACTACAGGAAACAGTAGTACCCCGTGCACGCTGCCAAAAGTCTCACAGTAGTCTCACAGTAAAATCTGAATCAAACACGTGTTTTACCTCTGCTGATCTTTCAATTGAATATTTTAAAACTACTGTATACATGCATGGACGTATAAATACTGTCAAATCAAATCTGTTAGTGTCCAGTGTGCAGTGTAGGTTGTGTAAGGGACTGATTTGCTTGTGGTCAGTGTTGTTGTCTGCATTGATGGTGTATGATGTTTTCATACAGGAAGCTGGGAGTGGCGATGACCTGGAGAGAGTGCGTGATAAAGTGAAGGAGCAGCACACACCGCTGTCTGCCATCAGTAGCAGCTTCTCTCTGCTGGAGGCCTGTCCATCCAACCGCCAGGAGCTGGTCTGTCCTAACCGTAAGAGGCAAGCCAACACAGAAACTGAGATCAGTTCTGCAGATGCCCTCACCAACATTAGAGATGAAGATGAACTGTTCCTGCTCAGCCTCCTGCCCTCACTGAAGAGGCTCACCATTAAAAAGAGAATGGAGGTGCGGATGAAATTCCAGCAGGTGCTTTACGCTGCAGAGTTTGAGGACTGAAGAGAAAAACTTGATAGGTTTAGTCATATTTATGTAATGATCCTTTAAGTTGAAAAGAGTTTGAATGAATTAGTTCAAAGTTCAGTTCATGCAGATGAAAATTAACTTGTTCACGTTCATAGTTAAATTTTTACAATTTTGAACTAAGTTCAAGATTCTAAAAACGAACTAGTTCACGTCCATTAAAAAGAAAAAAAAATCAATAACGAGGGCTACGTTGTAGCACTAACGGGCCCGGGCACACGCATTTTGAAGCCTGTTGCGGTTAGTGGAGAGAGAGATCAATGACTTCACTTCCTGCGTCCGTCACGCAAAGTAAAAATGTGGGAAATGGCCAAATGACCACTAAATCCAAAATGGTCGACTTCCTGTTGCCTTTTTCATAATGCACTGAGAAACATTTTTGTGCATCTGGTTATGAAACACAACTGTCCTAATTTTCGTGAGGATAGGTGAAAGATGAGGGGCTTCCCGTAAGTGGCGCTTATGTCGAATGTTTGTGTTTTCTAGTCATTTTTATTTAGCCAGATATTGAAAGCATAACAACAAGCCCCTGGTTGTTCATACTATAAACTAGAGTAAACAGTTGTTAGTTAATTAGGTGCATATGTACAGTAACATGTACGTTAATGCAACAAAATACAACAGACCGACAATAACACCTCTGGTTTGAACCTCATAATGTTCATTCATCCCAATTTTGAAGCTGTATGTTGTTATGTTATAATTGTACATTTTAAAATATGTAAAATAAGAACATGATTTTTTTTACATTTAAGCTATAAAGTGGGGAAGTTGATAAACAGCTATGTTTTTATTATATGTAAATAAAGTTCACTGACAGAATGTATGGTATTATCTTTCTGATAGGACACATTTATACCCTATATTTTTACAAATAAATATTTTTTGCTTCTGAACAAATGTCTCTGGTTATTTCTGCTAGTCTCACTTTAGTCTTACACCTAATTCCAAGAGTAGCTGCTGCTAAATTTGTTGGTGTTATACTATACACAGTTTTGTATCCAGATTAACATGAAGGATGGGCTCTTAAAGGTTTGTATTATTATTTATTATTTCCTGTGTGAACAATATCAATTTTATCTTTCATCCCGCTTCTCATTCTTTGCCCCCGGCCTCATCTCATAGTTCAGTAAGAGCTGCATTGATACTATTTCATTCTCTTAGCTACCAAGTCATTCACACGAACACACCCTCACACGCACACACACACAAACACACACAGTCCCTTGTCTGTCTCAAATCCCACTCAGTCATTGGCTGGTATAAGAACAAACCAGATTGTCCTCTCCTGGGTTCTGCTGTTCATTCATATCTTTGTGTATTTCATTCACTTATACAGACACGTGTGAGCATTTGTGTGAGTGCGCTCCTTCTGCAGTGTGTGTCTTCTCTCTCTTTCAACCCTGTGCTACTACTCCTCACTGTATGTATACCCCATCCGCCTCCTTTCTCCCTCCCTCCCTCCCTCCTCTCTTTGCTGTGTTACTCCCAACCCCCTCCCCCTCCCCTCTCTTAGTCTCCATGCTCTCTTGTCATTGGGTGCTGTGTGGGGTGATGGTTGTGGTTTCTGGTGGTGATGTCTCCAGAGCGTGTACCGGCTTGCTGCTTCAGAACTGCAGGAGCTCATGTTGATGTAGCAGCACCTCTAGATTATGATGGATGGAGAGATAGATAGATAAACATGTGAAAGAGAAGATGATTTTTTTTGTGTCTGTCATCTGACATCTAGGAGCTGATGCCTGTAGCTGCTATACGACTGGACAGGATATTATCAAGCTCATCTCAACCAGATTTCACAAGTCATTATCTGACAGTCTGCACACAGAACCAGTTCATAGACATCTCCTGTTTTGGACTAAGCTGCAGAACCGAGACTCATCGCTCTGCTTCTTGCTGCTGAGGTGAGGTGCAATAAGTGCATGATAACAAACCTGTTTAGATAGTGACATCACATTATCTTCACATGTACAGCAATGGGCTGCACATGTTGTAATAATAATGATAGATGACTGTATGAGAATATGTGAGGCATAGCAGCACTCAAGCTCCAGCACTGCTGCAGAATGAAAGGGTGGCTACTACCAGGAAACAGCATCACGCCCTTATTGGTGGAGAGAGGTTCCACCAAGGAATACTGATTGGTAAGTCCAGCTGTCGGTCCTGTGAGGGAGCATATTCCTGCAGCGATTAAGGTGGTCATATGATACAAACATAACCACCCTGGAAGTGGCGTTGAGCAGCGTGTTGGTTTAGGTGTGGTTCAGAGATGATAGGAGAATGAAAGAGGGTGGAGTAGAGATGGAGAAATGATGCAAGAGATACTAAAAAATACCTCTTAGAGACTGCAAAATACCGATCCATCACAAACTAAAATCAGTTACTTTTTAATATTATAATGTCATTATTGTTGAATTTCTGAATGTGTTTCTGTGTTGCCTACAGAAAAATTGGCAGAAATGCAGCATCAAAGTAACACAGGCAGTTAAACCTGCAGAATGACAACAACATGATGAAGAGGATTACATATATTCGCTGTCATCCAGAGTAGAAAAAAACAACTAAAGCCAAATATTAGGTCAAATGTCAGAGGATATGAATACAAACCCACTTTAAAATAGTAAGTGTTTAGAAGGAAAAAGTTAATTCACCCTGAAAAACAAATACATAGAAAAGAAAGAGAGAACGATCTCGGCCAGCGTTCGGCCAGCGTAAGTGGTCATATGACTCTGGTCAGCCCTCAGCTATTAGAGAGAGAGAGAGAGAGAGAGAGAGAGAGAGAGAGAGAGAGAGAGAGAGAGAGAGAGAGAGAGAGAGAGAGAGAGAGAGAGAGAGAGAGAGAGAGGGACAGAGGGACAGAGAGAGAGAGAGAGAGAGAGAGAGAGAGAGAGAGAGAGAAACAGTATAACAGAAGAGGTGAAACAGAACAAGAGAAAACAAAAGAGGGGAAAAGGGAAATGACCGTGGTAATGCAGCGAGCTGTACGGTCCGTGCTACCACAGTCTGTCTCGTGTGTTGTTATGGATCTATCATTGTACAGGCAGTGCGGCTGGAGGCTTTTTCATTCATAACATGGTGAGGGTGAGGCCCACTGGATATAATCCTCACAAGCTGCTACTCAGAAACGAGGTAAATGTTTGGTGAAGAAAATGTTTTGGTTGTGACTTTACTTTTTCGTCAGGAAGTAGAGTGTATCTGAGGGAAGAGCCTTTTGGCATATATTATTTATAACAGTGTAGGGTGGTGAATATGTGAAGGGAGTTTTTATGGATAGATGAGGAGATGTGAAGAAGAGAAAGTGTATTTTGAGGAAATGTTGCAGCTTAACTATCTCATTTATATCCATGAATTACATTTAAATTATTTATAAAAAGTGCTCTGGAATTGGGTGGGCCAAGATGGCTAGTTCTTTGCAAAACAGCTTCTCTTGTCTATATCATAATCATTTACATCTGCACATCCTGTTGCCTGTTGATTAGCTATCCTACTTTTATTCCTCGCCACCTATACTCAACTGATCTACATGAAACTTTGTGGTTCCACAGTTTGTCTTGTGGTGGGGCACGTCCCAAGGAAGAACCATTAACTTTTTTTTTTTCTTTAAGGGAGAATTTTACAACATTTTCATTGATTTTTCAAAAAATAATTCAGGGATCATAACGGAAAAAACGTTTATGTTTAGGGGACTGATATTTATGTGTGTGCAATTTGGAGCAGCTCCAAGTAAAAGTCTGGATCTAGTGTTTTAAAGAGTGATTTCATAAGGAAACTGTTGGGTCTTGGTGGAGGTATGTGCTCTACAATGACATTCTGGTCTTTAAAAAGAAAAGAGTTTGCATGTCTCACACATTTGTTTACCAACGATGATGAGTCTTATGCAGTCTCACTCTCTTTGCTGTCTCCATTGTCTGTTCTGTTCCAGACATCCCTGTCCAGCTCAGCAGAAGCGTGTGGAAATCCCACCCATCATGTACTCCCCTCAGAGTCTTCACCGCTGGGGCATCACTCATAGTGAGAGCATGGAGCGGTTAGCCTACAGCCAAAGTAAGTGGATTGTTGCCATTTGAATGAATAATCGTATCTGTGTAAAGATGATATTACGACCTGATATAGCAAATGTGTTTGAAATCATCTTTTAAATGTTTATAAATGCTTGGGGACTTATATATAGACTCATTGTATGCTTTGTGGAGGAGTAAAACAATTATATAATAATACTAATACTGCTACCACCACTTTTATTTCGACTTAAATTACTTGTTTTTCCTTTTCCAGAAGAGATTAATTTGTGATATTAAGGAGTGAGGAACAGCATGTTGCTCATGTATAGAGAAAATTGTCTATTGACAATTGAGTATGTAAGTAAGTGATCACGTAAGTGTATTTACTTTTCACAGACAACAGTCACAAAGTGCTTTACAAGGCCAGTTTAAAAAACAGCGTTACATCATACGGATATAAAAAAACAGACAAAACCAGACACATACACAATAACAACACAGAGTCTAGTGAAGTGCATAAACAGCTGCGTTCTTAAAGGGATATTGAATGATTCTACAGAATTAGCAAATCTTATCGATGTAGGTGGGGCATTCCACAGACCTTCATAAGTCTGTAAACGGGTGTGTGGGAAATGCTATAGCTTTATCTGTGTGGACGAATAAGTGTGGAAACTGCATTCTCTCCTACTTTATTTCCACATCCCATCGATCATTTTAATTATTTTTGTACCACTCTTTCACTTATTTCTCGAGTTATAAGCTGCGCAGTGAGATCAATATAAAACCGGAGTCAGATTCCTTCGAACCGATTCTGCCTGTGATTCTCTGAAGCCAGGTGTTGTTCTGACTTCCACCAGCAGGGGGCAGCAGGTCCCGAGCAGGGCCGTGGAACCATTACGTAGTTTTCCTTTGTGTCCTTTGAGCGTTGAGACCCCGCCCCTCCCTCCGGAGAGTGCAGCGGGACGGTGAGCAGCAGCAGCCGAGCACCGCTGATCTCCGCCGGCTGTAAACAAACCTCCGGCCCGCCACTATGTCCGGAGAGGGGCCGTCCTCCGAGCAGCGGCTGCCTGCGCTGTGTCCCCCGGGGCTGAGCTCCACCACCGCCCGCTGTATCTGCTGAGCCCGAGTGACACGACGGCTCGTTTCTAAACACGACATCCAGACCTGTCACCGCTCCGGCCGGCGGGGCTCTCACTGGTACTATCGTGCTAATGGTGGCCCGCTAGAGTCGTACGCCCAAGACAGCTCGGTTAGCCAAGCGTCAGTCTACCGGTGTGGTCTCACACTCGGCCCCCGCGTTCAGCTACTTGTCCGAGGAGGACCGGGACCATGGCGTCGTCCGCCGAGCAGGACCTGGCTCTGTCTGAGGCGGACAGCTCCAAGGAGAAGACTCAGGTGTTCGGGATCCTCCGGCTGCAGGAGGAGAAGAGCGCTGCTGCTGCCGCCGCGGACAAAGCTACCAGTGGCAGCACAGTGATAAGAGGAGGAGGAGAAGGAAGATGGCAGGCTCCGATCTTCGCTTTGGCCAGAAAAGCGTCTGAGACCATCTCAGGCAGCATGCACGTCCTGCCCAAAGTCTCCGAGCACAGAGCCTCTCTGCCCGGGGAGTGGGCCGCACAAGGTAGAGCAGCCATCTGGGGACGTGTGTGTGTGTGTGTGTGTGTGTGTGTGATGGTCCCTGGTTAATAATAACAGATCTGATGACACCTAGTTACTGATTGTTTCATGTATCTCACCCTGACCAGTCGATCTACACAGCATACTCACTATTCACTAGTCAGCAGATCAATGCAGCACAGTTGTGACCAACCCACTGTCTGTGTGATCATCTCACAGAACCTCACCACTGTCTGTGTGTGGACCATTGATTCTCAATGGATGAGCTCTGCTGTCATGGTGTCATGGTGCATCCTCGTCTGTTAGCAGACTGCTGCTGTTGTTTCACACAACTTCTCTCCCTGAAGCATCACATGCTGCTGCATTGGTGCAAATACAGAGGAAGACAATGTGAAGCTTGTTTTTTACTTAGAGAACATGATGTTGACATGTTCTTTCACACTGCATCGCTGTGCTGTTAGCATGTTTTTGACCTTCGTGATCATTTTATAATTCATTAGCCCTTAAACGCTCATAGACATGCTTAGTGTCTGACTGCTTTCATAACAGAGACAGGAATTGAGTTACATTAAATCCTTGATCACAAAGTCAGTTTTACGGTTGCTTGAAGTTGTTGTGTTATTGTTTTTTCCACTGAATCCTCCGGACTCTTTGCCCAGGGACACCTGGCAGTCGTGCATCTCCCAAAACATCTTCTCTTGATTCGCTGGCTTCCTCCAGGACATTTTGTCTGTGCCCTTCTGTTGTTTGTCTGTACATTAACCTCTGACCTGGGAGGTTTTCTCTAATGGAAGGTGTAAAAGCATCTGAACACCTAGATCTCTCTGGCTGATTAGACCTGGGTTATGTCCGAAATCAATAATTAACTATTCCTCCTCACTTAGGCGTTCTACACTGTGGATTATATAGTGAGTAGTGAGTGATTTTGGACTTCACCTTGGATCAGGTTGAAACTGTGTGGAACTTTAACTGGGACTATATGACGTCACAGAACTAATAACAATAACAAGTCGTTCCAACCTAACCAGTGCTACAAAATTAACAGGAAAGTTGATCTGTCATTCATTTTGTCCACACCACCAACGTCCTGAGGAGACAATCTAAAAACAGATAGCTCTGTGTGGGTGGACTGCTGGAGTGCAGAGGACCATTTTCAAAAAAAGGAGTTTTAGCATTTTCTTTTGTCAGGTGTAGGAGCAGTTTATTGTAGTTATACTATCGACAGACTGGATTTGTTACTGTCAGGCCCAGTTTTGTAATTTTGTTATCTCAACAGTTCTAACAGAAATGTTAGAAGAATGTAGCTACTGAGTGTTGAATTTGTTATTCAAAGGCTAATTAATGTCCAGCTTCAGAAAGGTGATTACAATTTGCGATCTGTTTCTTCTTTTGTCTGTAGCTCTGCTCAACTGCACTGACCTCACACAGAAATGTAAATGTACATTGATGTGTGGTGTGGAGTTTCCCTTTGCTGCATTTGCATTATATTCATTAAGCCTCCCTATAGTAAGACTGTGTCTGTTCTATGTTTAATTCATGTGTTTGTGTTCTTCTCCTGAAGCCCTGCGAGACCCCATGACCATGGAGCGAGCCAACCTGCTGAACATGGCCAAGCTGAGCATTAAAGGTCTGATCGAGTCGGCTCTGAGCTTTGGACGCACACTGGACTCAGACTACCCGCCCCTGCAGCAGTTCTTTGTTGTCATGGAGCACTGTCTCAAACATGGCCTCAAGGGTAAGAAGGAGAGAGGCTGCTTTAAATGGTGTCAGGTGTGGGTGCTGTGTTGGTCTGTTTATGTGTGCTACCCCCGTTGCTATTCATATTTCACGTGCAAGCAGCAGAAACGTGCGTGCATGTGCCTTCCTCAGGTATTTGACTCTTCCTCTCCGTCTCTCCTGTCTCCAGTGAAGAAATCCTTTCTGGGCTTTAACAAGTCCCTGTGGGGTCCTCTGGAGCTGGTGGAGAAACTGTGTCCGGAAGCAGCAGAGATTTCAGCCTCTGTACGAGACCTGCCTGGACTAAAGTAAGGAATACATCACTGTGCTATTCTCACATACGTACAACATCCCGGTGGAAGAACATGAGCCAAAGCATCTGCACATACTCCTCCCATGCGCATGTGCAACATGAGAACCAGATTAGGGAAGTACCTGAGTGCCACTTATTTTCACTTCACCTTTCCCCTCGCAGCTGCCTCACTATTCCTCTTAGTCTTGAGCTCTTCGTAGAAACCTGTGTACATGCATTTCCCCAAGCTGTTACAAGAAAAGTCAGTATTAACACTCATTATATTGCCAGTTTTGGGGAAAAGACAATTTTAAAATCAGTATCTGTAATGTTGCAGTTCTGTATTTACCATTTGCCACCTTGTGTATCGTATTACTGCTGTGACAATGACTAACAAGAACACATAAGTGTGTCGCTAATGTCTAATGTTCCTGGTATGTCAACATAGCAACATCAGAAACCCTGCTGGTGCATCATATGTTAATATTCAAGCTGTCATCCAGCGGCTGTAGTAAGCAGGCTCTTGCATTCATGCACATGATTTACATTTCATGCTTTACTTTGTTAACCAGTCATCTGTCGCTGTATAGCAGAGCTTTCACGAGAATCAAGTGAGTAATATTCAGGTCTCGTCGGATCCAGTAAAATGGGGAACAGTTGTGTTGTTCCAGATGAAGAACTGTGTCGGTTTCCTTTACTGGTGCTGAGTCAGACCCTTAGCTGTGTCACAGACACAGAGCAGCGTTTTTCAAAAATAAGTATGGGCCCAAAGGTTAGTTACAAGACAGTGCAGACTTTTCCTGAACTGCAGTTATTCTCTAGGAGAAGGCTATGGAATAAAATCACTCCCTGAGTCAGAGTTGAATTGGATGAGCCCACACAACTGTAGATAGCATTAAATGCTGAGGTCAGGGGGAAGGAATCTGTTGAAAAGGTTATTGTTAAAAATGTGATTAAATGAATATGTTGTTCTGGCTCGAGTTATGAGAAACCGAAAAAAAAAATAAAGCAAATATGTCCCAACTACCACAAGCCTAAACCCTGCGGCGCCTTCCAAGAAAAACAACCTTACAATTAATGTTTGTGTGTGTGTGTTGTCACCCAGGACTCCTCTAGGAAGGGCCAGGGCGTGGCTGCGTCTGGCCCTCATGCAGAAACGGTTGGCTGACTATCTGCGACTCCTAATCACCAGAAAAGACGTCCTCAGGTACACACACATAACAAATACACAATCAAGGTGTATGGCAGTGGTCGCCAACCCAACTCGCAGATCAGCTGTGTGTCGGTTGTTTTTCACATGCGCTGTGTCCACTACTGGCGGCGGAGCTGCTGGTTTATCTCCTGCATTTCCTTCAAGAACAAGTCCATTTATGCATAAACTAAATGTCAGGACTCTATGGTATAAGGTTGAGCATCTTTCAGACTGTCGATAACAATCAAAGCTCCGTTGGAGGAAATGAGTGGATTCAGAAAGTGAAACACTGTAGTGCTTTTACTTTGAAACGGGTTCGGAAAGTGTTGTAAATACATTTGTGTCATAAACAGATAAACATTGTGGTTCACTGCAGAATAAACCGAGAAAATTATCTTTCACCTGAGTTTTAATGTTTATGTGATGAATTTATGTCACAAACAAATGGTTGCAACACTTTCTGTATGCCTTTTCAAAATAAAAGCACTCCAGCGTTTCTGTTGATGGAATCCATTGCCTTGATTAAAAAAGGGGCTTTATTTTGAAATATTTGCAAGGGCGGAAGATGCACGGCTTCATACTGTGTATTACTGGTATTTATTTGAGTGCTAGGGACTACTTTCATACAAGGAAATAATCATATTTGTGGCCATAGTCAAATCGAAGACTTTATGTAAAAACATTTTTGAATATTGTGCATTTAATAGATAAAGTTGCAAAACTGCCTTTCTTTGTGTATATTTATTTATTGTACATTCAGCCTTTAACAGAAATTGCAAAAAATTATAAATATGACCCTCCTAAGTGGTTATTTTTGGATGATATCAGGGTGCTAAATCTCGGTTAACGTGTGGAATTAAAAAGTGATCTTGGGCTCAAAAAGGTTGGTGACTACCGGTGTATGTCAATAGGTACATTCGACTTGTTTTGTAAAATATACATGTTGTATTTTGAGAACGAACTTTGATTATAGAAACTGTGTGTTTATTATAACCTAGTGTATCTTCCTCCGCAGTGATTACTATGAGAATTCAGCACTGATGCTGGAGGAGGAGGGAGCAGTGATTGTTGGCCTGCTGGTGGGCCTGAACGTCATCGATGCCAACCTTTGTGTCAAAGGCGAGGACCTGGACTCTCAGGTGACCACTTTTCTGAAACCATATTTGGCCATTTGACTCGAAAAATACATTTACATAGAACATTAAAATATGGTCTTAATCTGCATACACCCTCTGGACAAAGTTTATAAATATACAGCTGATATGCATCATTTTCTCTTTTCATGATGCTTAGATCTTTTTACGGATTTAATAATGGTGGTTTCTCCATGTGAGTGTGGCTCACTGAAAATGTACACCTTTAAGCTTACATTGATAAACTATTATTAGGATTTAAAGTGGCTGATAACATATGATCTGTTTGACATCACTGTCTTGTGTGAAAACTGTGAAAAACAACAAACATACCTCATTTCTATGTTTTTTTTGGTGGGTTACAGCAGCTAGGTTCCCAATGACGCAATTCACGAGATCAGTAGTTGTGCAAACACTCCCACCCTCAGTAGAGGTTTCCTTCCTCAGTGAAAGATAACAGCCAAGCTTTTACTCATGTTTTATGTATTTGTTTTATAGGTCGGGGTGATTGATTTCTCCATGTACTTGAAAAACGACATTGATGATTACAGGAGTGAGGAGAGGTAAGATCAGTCATTGTCTCTCCGGTTCATTTAATACACCGAGCCCCCCTAATAAGTTTGATGCAGAAATCTTATTTTATGTCTGTTTCCATGACAACAGGAATAGCCAGATTTCATCCATCTTGGATCAGAAGAACTATGTAGAGGAACTGAATCGACAACTCAAGTAAGACATTTGTTTATTGAAAACAGAGCTGCCTCCAGAATTCATGGAGATGAAATGGAGTGTGTTTGATACTGTAACATGACATTGTTTCCTTTTTTCCTCCTCACATTTGACTTTACCTCTGTAGAATGTCTTAATGTGTGAGTTATGTTATGATGCTTTGAAATAAAGGTAGAGGACTGAAAAGCTGATAACATGGTGAAATAGATCTGGTAACATTCATTTGAAACCAGTCTGGTTGTTTTGAGAGATTCAGTAAAACACAGATGATGTAAGTCACATTTATGTCTTTCTAATATTCCACCTCTCACAAAACTGGAAACTGGTTTAAATGAAGCTAATCTGCTGCCTTCAAATTTGGAGATGCAATGAAGCTAAACTCCTGAAGCTAACTATGGCACTGTATCATTTAAAGACAAATTCAGCTCTGTCAGTTTGTCTTAAGACAGTTTGGTCCATGGAACCTGCGAATGATTTTAAACAATTTTAACACCTCAGCTGTAAATTGTACCACAACTACTATATCAATTATAGAACAATAAACTCTTTGAGACTTGAAATGAGTTTAATTATAATAACTGTTGATCTTTTTTCTGTGTATTTGTACGTCTAGCTCCACAGTCGGTGGTCTCCAGGGCAGAGTGGACAATATGGAAAAGTCCAACACTAAACTCATAGAAGAGGCAAGACTGACACTCAGCATTTCTGTATATTAGAGTGGAGATGAAAGAGGAAACTGTAAAATCAGCTGTTAAGTATTAAATCTAAAACAAGTGTTTATGTACAGAGCAAGACAATCAATATTCAAACTTTTTTTCCGTGCCATACTTACTTCATTACTACAGTGCTCTAACTATGTTAAACTAGTCAGGCAAAGATTATTATAATATATATACATTATTATAATATATATATACATATATGTATATATATGTGTGTTGTTACTGGCATTATTAATTTTCTACAATCGTTATATGTCTCTTCATGTATGTATGTGCAGTTAGCCATAGCCAAAAATAACATCATCAAACTGCAGGAAGAGAACCAGCAGCTGAGGAGTGAGAACAGCCTCATTGTGCTGAAGGCACAACAACATCTAGAGGTACACGCACGCACGCACGCACGCACGCACACACGCACGCACACACGCACGCACGCACGTACGTACGTGCTGTTTTTGTACAGATTTTGCAAAAATAGGGAAATTTATAACCCGTAGATAAAAACCTTGTACATGTTGTTTTTCTAGGTGACCCAAGGTGATGTGTCATTGGAGAGAGACACTTACAAACAGTCTCGTCAGGGTTTGGATGAGATGTTCAACGAGGCTCAGAGACAGCTGAAGGAGGAGTGTCAGCTCAGACAGGTCACACTACAGCTGCTCTGTAATTAAAAAAAACATGTGCTGTACATCCTGACTGTGTAATAATCAGCATTTATGTTATTTTGTCATATTTTTATAGGACGTGGAGAATGAGTTAGTAGTCCAGGTGTCAATGAAACAGGAAATGGAGCTGGCCATGAAACTTCTGGAGAAAGATATTCACGAAAAACAGGTTTGACTTTCCTCCGTTTACGAGTGACCAACTGAATACAATCACAAAACATGATCCAATAACGTACAACCATGGCAGACCTGTGGGCACGTGAGGCTGAGGCTGCCTCTCTGGTACTGCCACCAGTGACAGGCCTCTAACCACCAACTCTGTGAACTCTGTACCTTAAACACCCCCAGCTGACATTTGTAGCCAAGCTGTGACATACAGATGATGCCATCATGGCTTCATCATGACTTTTTCAGGGAAGCTGCTGGGATCATTTAAACAATATCAGCAGGTGCATTTCAGCAGCTGTCAGACTGGGAAATAATGTCTGCATCTTTATCACTGGGGGTGTGTTCATGTTTTGTGTTGCTACATGAAGTTTGACCTATTTTTATTTCAGCTTGCTTATTATTTCTGCACGAAATATAAATTACAACTAACCTCCAAAAGTAATTCTCAGTGCTGAGATCAGTCTTCCTGGGATAATTAAGTGAATTCATGAATGAAACGTGAAAGAAAGGGAAGCATTACAAAATCAAAGATAAATCAGAAGTAATATCACTTCTGTTTAACTGCTGTAGAAATCTAGAAATATCAGAAGCATGACAATGTGAACAGTGCAGCCAGAACTGGGCCAAAACACAGCTATGACCTTTGCTTTCAACCAACAGGACACACTGATTGGACTGAGACATCAACTGGATGAGGTCAAATCCATCAATGTAGAAATGTACCAGAAGATGCAGGTACACACACAAGCACACACTCGCACCCAACTTCATATCAACTGTAAGATTAATGAATGAAGAAGAAATATTGTAATCTTTTTTACTACTACATTAATGACAGCCAGTAACTCTTTATTTCTTAGTCTTCCGATGAGGAGATGCAGATAAAGAACGATATTATCAGCCGCCTGGAGGAGAAGACCAATCAGATCACTGCCACCATGAAGCAGCTGGAGCAAAGGTGAGAGCCCACACACTAATTGAAACAGGAAACCCTCTCTGTCCCACGTGTCTCCTCATTACATTCAGCTGCCTGAACCACGCTCTCTGTTCTTTGACCCACAGTTTTTTTTTTATTTATCTGAAAATCCACAAAAGCCCTTCCGGAAAGTTCGATGATCTTGAAACCCTTTTAACTGCATTGACAATGACATCTTAACCCATGACTATCTTAAATGGTTTTGAATAATGCATATTAATAAGAGTTATGCATAGTTTATCTACACAGATATGCGGAAGAGAATTGGGAAAAACATGGGGAAAAGTATTTGAGCCTTCTGGTCCATCACTGGTGGTCAGACTGAAGTTAGGAGGCATTCTATCAGGCTTATTTATTTGCTGTGTGTCCTGCACGCCCCATATCTCTCCCAGGGACAGTACAAACCCACTCAAAGTGACTTCATTCAGGTTTTTAACTGACATTGCAATGTTGGATGTGATTGGTAAGAGTTTCAGCTGCTGAGCTGAAACCAACATTGTCTATTGTGACGTATTTTGTAGATGGTAGTTTAAACAGTAGCTACAGTCATCAAGTATCTGGTCTTTGTTATGTGAAATACCAGATTTCTTAGGTTTGTCTCAGGCATTCATTCCTTGTGATGTTAGCAGAGCTGGTCCCTGTTAGTGGAGACTTTGAGCTGCTACCATTAACACTTAATCATTAACTGGTACTTACAATGGATTCAGAAAGAATTCAAACCCTTTTCAATTGTAAGGATTTTATGTGTTTAAAATCCTATTTTAACTTGGTCCTTTTTGGTTATTGTGTGTAGATAGATGGGCAAGAATAGCAAAAATGTAATACATTTCTATGAGTCAAGGAAACAAATGAATGTAGCTGTTGTTAGGCCTTCGCCTTAGCCTACTAACTACATCAATTACAAGAGACGTGTCTGAGTTGTAGCTTCACTGTGGAATCCCTTAAGTTCTTAATTAATCTTGTCTGATAAGATGCGCTCCAGATATTTTCATGTTCAATCTCTGCATCAGTCATTTTAAAATCTGCCGTTTCATTGATACTTTATGATCACCCTCACTCCCATCGTCTCACAGTCAACACTGTCCATCCCTCCCCTCTCCCATTGGTTTAAATCTGTTCCATCCTCTTTGTGATTGGCTGTGAATGTCTTTTGCTGCTCTAAAGGTTTATGTAGGCTTGAAGTACAGAGACCCTGGTTACACTTGTGATTTCCAGTGCGAGTTTTGTGTTGTAGCAATTGAAAAGAGTCTGATGAAGTTAAAAATGTTGTGATTAGAGCAACTATTTGAAATCAAATTATTCACCATGGCATCTAATAAGAAATAAATTCCCCTCTTTGAATTGAACATGTTGACGTTAGAGATCAAACTTCTCTTTTGTTGATGGTATAGCTTTCTGCACAATTCACCTAAAGACTGTAGTCGTGTTCATTTATACGACCTCATTACCTTTCTGTGCTTCCCCTCCCCACCTCTTATCATTACTCATACACTCACTGTAAGAGCAAATATATCCAAACTGCAGAAATCTTATCGCAGAGTGAACCCGGCAGCCTGAAACCAGATTCTGGTGTTTTGATGCCTTTCATTTGCACTTCCTGTCGTGCTCGTGATGTTAAAAGCTTCTCAAAGTGTTCAGTGTAACCGGGGCCAAAAATACTGATGTATTGACATCCTTTCTTCCTTCCTTCCTTCCTTCCCTCCTTCCTTCCTTTTTCTCCTTCTTGCCTCCCTCCCCTTTGGCTCTTTTATACCATCAATCCAATCATCCTTCCATTTTGCTCCCTGGAAACTTCCATTTTTCTTTTATTTCCCTTATTTCCATCCATGCTCCTCTGTGCAGTGATAATGACCTGCTAAGTCAGACCAGGACGCTTGCTATGTCATTTGTTCAGTGTGCCAGCACAGACACGGAGCATCAGTACGAGCTAGTCAAGGACATCTCCTTCTGAGGACAGACACGCACGCAAGGACACACAATTGCTTTTTGACTCAACTAATACATGGACTTGAAGACCTAAAGAAAGGGACATTCCTGGGTTTTGCACATGCTATTCAGATGGTTTTGTGGCTTGAGTGCAGCGACAGAATCAGATGAAACTGGAACACATTGTTTTGGTCCTTTTTCGTCAATGCAGAATGCCAGGACGTGTCGAGACCACCACAATATGTTTCATGATCTTTCTTTAGTTAAATTGCATTCACACGACTTTAGCAGCTGGGTTTGTGCTAAATGAGGACAGACTAGTCTTTCCTCAGAGTCAGATACAGTAAGTATCTGATTATTACCTCAGTTACACTTTAATAGAAACTGAAAGAAAACTTTTTAAAATAAACATACTACTTTATCTATCAACTGACGTGCTCAGGCATGCATACACACACATACACACACATGATGGGCTTTCTTCCAGTAGTCAGTCTATATGCAGTATCACTAACAGTAAGATAACAGATGGTTTGGGCTTTGAATTGTAATTTAAGAGGAGTCGTTGTTGTTGTTGTTGTTCACACTGAGTCAGAATAAATAACAGTGAGCTGACCCGCTCATATCACAACTATTGAGTGGTTTTATCCTGGATCCTCAGAGCTGCTGGTTGACAGAGTCGAGTCACGGTAGTGTTTACAGTAGGGACCGTATAGAAGTTAAAGGAGTGAACTGGTGTTTTCCTACTACTTTTCAGATCTTCCCTTAACCTGTAGTGGCATCCATGTTGGCTCTGCTGAGATTTGTTAGTAACTGCGACTGTGCTTTGCAGATGGAACCGTTTTGACCTTACTGCAGACGACAATGTTTAGGTTGAAGCGAGAGTGGTGAAATGAAAACCATCTTATAACCTATAACCCTAGTGTCTCTACTGCCCTTTTGTCACAGTCAGTCGCTGGTTTGTTGTTGGTTTGCTCTGCATGTGTTGCATCTCCCGACCTGCTTCTGACTGACAGTGACAACCCCACTGTGCCTGAAATCACTCCCTCATTCACTCACATTTCCCGTTTTAACACACACCCAATAGTTTACTCAATGGTAAGTAAACTAGCAGCAGTTTGAGTCATTTTGTGTCATCACTGGTGTGGAACATTTAAGATCATTTCGGTTGATGAGATTTGAAAGATATTATAAGTGTACAGTTCACACTACAGTGTGAACATTCAAATTAAATTGCAGAGTGTAAATTACAATGGAGTGATATCAGACACAGACTATCTCTTTCTTGCTCTTTGTCTCACTGAAGATTCCCCCTAAACAGAAAACCTTGTGAGATGGTGTCACAGTTTGTAGATGCTCAGTGGAACCAGCAGCTTCACGTGCTTTGTTTCTGCAGAACAGACAGCCGAGCCCAGTGTGAAGCTAGTTACTCAAGCTGTAAACCTCTGGAGCCTCTGTCAAAGGGACCCTGAATGTGTTGTTCAGTCTCGTCTCGGCATATTTATTGACTTTTGTGATATATCAGGACGTAATCATCCTACCTATGTTCATAGTACTGCAACTCATCTCAGTTTGTAGAAGAATAAAAACTCTGTACAGCCGGTGAAAACTCACAACTACTGTCTTTTACCACCATGACAAATAAAGTTTGATGTTTGGAAATTGGTGTGGATGATATTTTTTGCAATTTTTAAAGTGGATCTCAAAAAACCTATAGTAAAACTCAACTTAAATCCTCATATGCCCTCAAACATTTGCTATGAAATAAGCTTCCTCCCTCTGTTGGGGGAAAAACAATGTAATCAGCATATTTTTCTCAATCAAAAGCAGTTGGTTGAAAGTATGATTGCAAAAGTCTAAATTTTCCCCTGCAGTGCTCAAAGATGCTGCAATCAGTTAGTTATTCTCTTTGTTTCTTGTCCATTCAGTTGCCTCAAGTCGATTTATCATTGTTTTTATCATATGTCTTTATATTGGGCTCATTACCCCTTTGTATTCGTCACTGAGCTCATAGTTTGCCTCTCATCCCTGCACTCTTAAATTTGACTCCGGTGTTGTAACAGTGCAAATTACAATGCCGTCCTTCACCCCAAACTTCTCCATTTACCCTCATCCATCGCTCCTTCAACCCCTCCAGTTTTCTCTCTCCTTGGTCCTGAGTTTGTCCCTGGTTATAATGGTGCAGATTACAGGAGGCTGAGAGGCACCGCACGTCGGCCGAGGAGGGAACCCGACGCTTCAAGCTGGACTTCGCCAACAAAGCCGACAGCCTGCAGCGACAGATCGAACACAGAGAGCGACAACTGTAAGGAATATACCCTCAAAGACAGACTAACTGGTAGACTCATGCTTACACAGACATCAACATTTAACGCCTAGACAACATGTGCAGCGTGTTAAATCAGCTGGTAATGTTTTTAGAACTGAAACTTGTCATGGCCCTAATTCATGTTGCACGTCTCCCTTAACACTAGAAGTCTTCCCTTTAGTTGTTGCTTGTGATTTGAAAAACCAAGACCAACATTTGATACAAATATAAATCTGTGTGTAAACTCATAATCTGCTTCCATTTATCTCCCTGTCTCTGTTTGTCCTCCTCACTCTTGTTGGCGTCGCATGTGTATTTTTGTGGTGTGTCTGTAGCCAGCAGCTGGAGACCGACCTGAAGATCGAGAGGGAGTGGAGACAAACGTTACAAAATGATCTGGACAGAGAGAGAGAGTCGGTGGCTGAGCTCAGCACAGAAGCGCTGCAGATCAACGGACTAAAAAAGGTAAAGAGAGAGGGAGAAAGAAACATACCAAGTGTATAATATTATCGTGTGTGATGCATGTCTTCTCTCGTTTATGTTTTATTATTTCTCCAGGAATTCCATCGTCTCCAGGATGAAAACATTCAGCTCAATACCATCTGTGAAGACCAAGAACGAGCTCTGGAGGAGTTAGGCTCCAAACTCAGCGAGTACGTAATGATCAAATTACAAATCCTCTTTTTATCTAAACAACGTAGACACAAAGTGCTTAACAGAATAAAGGCAATAAATGACACCGAGCAAGACATTGAGGAAACAAAAGCACTGAAGTGCAAACAATTCTGAGAAAGTAATGAAGTCAGTAAATCATTGAATAAATAAATAAAATACAAGGATATAGCTTAAGATGTATAAATATATAGAGATAAATAATTAAAATTAATTTAAAAACCAAACTAAAAAGATAGGTCTTGAGTTGTGTTTTTTTTAAACAGACAGACTATAATTTTAATGTCCAGAGTTAGATTTGAAATGCTCAGTTCCATGTTGGTTTTCATGTTTCCTTAAGAATAAAAATGATCCCTTTTAAACTATTGTTCACAACAAGCTGCACTGTTTGATTATCTTCATCATCAGATCCAAACTGAAGATTGAGGACATCAAAGAAGCCAACAAAGCTCTTCAGGTAAGGCAGCTTTAGTTAAAGAGAAAAAACATCCTGAATCTAAACCTCCTCACTCAGCAAGATCTTGAGTGTTTGATAAGATACTATTCAGAGAGCGTCAGCTTATTTTGTTGTGTTGAGGTTTGACATGTGTGTGTTGTTTCAGGGGGGTCAGGTGTGGCTGAAGGACAAGGAAGCCAGCCACTGCAAACTCTGTGAAAAGGAGTTTTCCATTTCAAGAAGAAAGGTGTGTTTTACTATTTCTGTTCAGTCACAGCTACTGTTGAATATATCTGAAGGCCGATGTTGGTTGCTAAGGCCGCGATCCACAGTCTTTAACCCAGAAATCTCGTCAAATTTGTCCGAAAGATTCACTCAAACTCAAGCTTAACCGATAAGATTTGGGTGGTCAGAGGTCACCAGTGCACACATTTTGTGAATGTGATTTATCAGCCGTGCCCAGAAGGAATTCTTTAACATCTGGGTCAATAACTGAATTGAAGATTGACCTGAGTAGATTTTGGAAGCCAAAGGTCTCTGTGACCTCATAACATATATTTTGGCCATAACTCAATAATGGATATGCTTGACAAAATAAACTTAAAACCTTTTATTGAATTCTTTCAGTCTTAACTGCTTCTGAGTTTGAACAGACATGGATGCAAACTGACACATAAGGCTGTGATTTTAGTTTCCAGGGAAAATCCTCAGGCTTAGATCTATGGGACTAAGACAGTAATCTAATGGGGGTTTTACATTGAAGTCCACATTCCCCTGCTAAGTGAGATCCCAAGCTAGATGCCTCTTGACTTGTGTGTGTCAAGCTTGAAAAGCAGGATGTTAATAATGCATGTACAAGTGAGTAAATTTGATTAACTTGACAGATAATATATATTTGCAATAACACAAAACACAAAGCAGTAGTATTTCTGTTCAGTGTTTCTCACTTGTTCTCTGTCTGCAGCACCACTGTAGGAACTGTGGGGAGATTTTCTGCAACAGTTGCTCTGACAACGAGCTTCCTCTGCCTGCCTCACCAAAACCAGTCAGAGTGTGTGACACCTGCCACGCCCTCCTCCTCCAGCGTTGCTCCTCCAATCCTACGTGAGGGCGCCCCACGCTGCTGCCGGGACTGTTTCCATCTATCAGAGCTGACACACTCCAGTCCTCCTCCTGTAAGACCCCCCCCCCACTGACCTGAACAGTGTTTGCTGCTAGGAACGGACCCTGTGCATGAATGTGAAGGACAATTGATCAGTCTTCTAACATGTTGAAGAAGGAAGAATCTCAAAGACACAGTCACCTCAAAGTTGTTTATCTCTCAGGCCTGACTCACTACTTTGTCCGCACACTATCTGCTGGGTCAAATATTCTATCAATTCACTATTTAGGCAAAGACAGCTCACTGGAGAACTGACAAGCTGGAAATAGAAGCGTCTGCTTCAGAATCATAAACAATCATGACACGCCTCTGTCACTTCAGTTCTACTAAATATAAGTGTTTTACAGATTAAACCATTAATTTACTGTAAATTTAAAATCAATGATCAGGAAAGTATAAATTGCCTTTGACTCAGTCCAAGTCTTGCACTAGTTTTGCTTAGGGAGCATGAAAAGGTCACATGACAGCAAACTCAAAACAATATAACAAAGTTCAAACCTATTAAAAGAAATGCTCTAACTGGCGGGATGATAAAAAAAAAATTACCTCACATTGAACTGATAGTGAAACTGCAGTGATGAGCACAGCTGCAGCTTAATGCAGATGTTTTTCTCAGCCAAACCTTCAATCACATGTTTTATTACACGCATCAAGCAGCCAATTACATGAGATTATATATAATTTATATACCCACCGTACGGTGGCCTTGTTACTGTTGAATCTGACTCCAGATCACCTTTATTTGAGAAGTGACACAAATCGTGACGCAGCGTTAACACTGACACAACAGACTGAATCAACCTGCCGGGTTAAATACAACTTTTAACTGGTTATATTCACTCAAGTTCAAATCTGAACTGTGCCACAAAATGACTTAAATTATTTTGTTTTCAATGTTTTAAGTGCAGTTGTTTCAGAAAGCATCGTGATTATATTTTGTTTCTGCCATCATCAAGGGCCTCAGTGTGTTTTTGTCTGACACCTGCAACCTCATAAATGTTCAGTGTGTAATGAGACACGAGTTCCAGGAACATTCATTCGCTCTGTTGCTGCCAGAACCAGACTAGTTCCCCATTAACACCTTTTCAAAGGAACTAAAAGATGTTTGTTTTTTTTTAAACACAGTTTGCTGTGCTAATTGTGCCTGTTTAAATGCAATGAATATTATCTACATGTTGCCAAAATTTGCCCTGTAACTGTAGCAACACTAGCTTATACTAGCCAGGCAAGCAGTCTCCATTAAAGGCAAATGTCACTGTTTGACAAACTAATGGATTCTGCCTAAAGGACCAAGCGTAGCAACAGATGTCTTCACCACATACTTAGTAACTGATTTAATCAGTCAGTCTCTACAACTGTCTCTTTGAACCAATGATGATGTTAGTGAAGACAAAGCCACAAAGTATGTTTGAACACTTTCCAATCATATATATTACTTGTAATATAGATAGATTAATTTTAATGTATTTATAATTAATTCTGTTTTATACTCATGAGTCCAGGGAACTTGTTTTGAGTTTACCCTGTTAACCTGAGTTTAGATGTTATCTGTTGTGGAAGAACCATATTTGACTGTTGCTCCATTCCTGAGAAGTCAAGTCTGAAATTCTACACAATGTTTTCTTTATCTTAAATCAGGATTGAAAGATTGTGACACGTTGTGAAGCTGATGACTGTGTTTGTGGCAGTTTATGAGTTTCCAATGCACATTCTCGTTTTGTACCCTTACACGATGTTTACAACCTGCACATTTTTTTAAAGAACAGTAAGTATTCATTGCCATGAGATAAAACAGACATGGGTTGATTTCAGTTTCAAATGTTTTTCTTGTCAAAAATATTTATAAATCATTTCACATTTGATCATGTAATCATAAAAAGGAAATGCTCCTGAAGTCTTTGGGGCTGAAACACTGAGCGCAGCATTGCTCTTCCAAATCTCCCAGCTTTCAGTGGGACTTGTACAGTGTTAATACGACTGTATGTTGTGTATACATAGTGTTGATTATCACCGTGGCCCTTTAGCTTTCTAAATCCTGCCACTTTAATGTCAGCTCTAGTGCCAACAGTATGTTGCCTTGACTACATCAGATTCAGATTAAATCAAGATATTGTGATGATTTGTGTTGGTTACTGTCATTTCAATGGAGGGGAATTTCCCACTGTTAAACATTTAGCTACTGTTGTCCAGCTTAAATCAGTCAAGTCTCATTTGTTTCATTTCTTCATTACACACCTCATAAGCAGAGTTTTTAAAAACTTGATGTTTATACAATAACATGTCAGTCAGGGAGACACGCGGAGAATTAAATATAAAATGTATTAGGCAAAATGTACAACAGCTGCACAAGCATCTTACAGCTCAAATAAAGAACCTTTATTTCACTTCCACTCTTTGAGAGCAGAATATAATATTCAACTTAGTTTAATTATTTAATGAACTGAAAATATTCTTAAAAATAACACAATAGCTCACATTTATCTAACTTTTCAAAGCAGGAAAGCTGGTGTGAAATCAGGTGGAGACAATGGTTAATTATTATGTTGAAAAGAAGCTTTTACTGGAATAAAAATGTTTTAAAAGTGCTTTTATAATAAGGAAAGTTTTACCTACAGCTGCTTGTTTTTGACTTTGCTTTTCCCTGCTTGGCCTCTTAAAGACCATCAATCACCTAAAAGTGTCATCAAGTGACCATGATCCGTTCTAACAGTGCAGCGATATTCACAAACTTATTTCTATCACACCGAATGCATGTCTCCTCCATGATCCTGAGTCAGCACTGATTTACATCTCTTAACAACAAGTGAGATGTGGAACAATATACATTAGAGTGCATCTCAATAAAATGTTGAAAAACTCAAACATTTAGTTTCTGCCTTTTCAATCCAATTCAAAAACTGGTTATTATTACTATGAAAAACTATAAAACAATATCCAATTAAACTTTTTTTTTTAGAAATAACCATCCTTCATGTTCAGCACCAGCAACAGCTACAAGATGATTTGTTCTTCATGTGCTTTTAGGAATGGTGAGATAATAGTATGATAATAATAGCTTGTTAAAGTCACATTTGCTATGTTTGTAGTGAAGGTGAAGTTATACTTGAACCCCACAGTAGCTTGAACAAAATTAACTAGTGATTGTATCAGTATTCCTGCTTAGAAACTTGAACTGAGTAAATGTGGGCTGAAGAGATGTGAAACAAACGCCAGGATGGATCAGAAGAGGGACGACTTCATCAGTAACCACCTCGCAGCCCGCTGCTCCGTGAGCCTCCACCCCCTCCTGAGTTACTGTAGTAACCCCCCCCGCCACGACCTGAAAGAGGTGGGAAAGGATGGGTCAGTCTATAAAGGATGCAAATTGTTTCAAGACAAGAAAAGCTCATTGGACTGTAAAAAGTTAATTTGACAATGGTGATCAAACTTTAAATCGCAAAAATTTAAACTCACTCATCTCAGCTGCTCCGCTGGAGGTTGAGTTGAGAAACAGCTCGACGTAGCGATGCTCTGTGGAGAAAACATCAGTTCATCATTCAGCCCATTAGAGCTGGTTTCATACTACATGACTTTCAGACTGATCCCCCTGCTCGTCTATGTCATCCTGCACACAGAATGACAGATGAGGTCGGAGGAGATGAGGCGTGTCTGTGGACATCAGTTGTAAAGAATACTGATAAAAGAGGGCTGCATTTTTCTGTCTGACCCTGTCCCACACCAAGAGGAAACGAACTGAGCCAGATGCAGTTAATAAAAGCTGCACCGGTTCCCTCACACCAAGGCTAATGCTTGATTTTCCCTGATGAATACCTTCAGCACCTTTACCCCATCTAACCTGGTGGGCTGGAGTTGGCCTCAGTTGTCACAGACCCGTTAGATTTCCAGCAGGTTGTCTAATTGTGTCTCTGAAGAATTCACACCCAGCGATCAAGTGCCAATCGGAGGCTTTTGTTGCCAATTTGCCAAACAGCAAATAGGATATTGTGTGGTGTGAATTAGGCTTGAGGAACCTGAATTTTTGTTTTGTGTAAATTAAATTACACATGGTTACTATTTCATGTATCATCTGCAATATCTCAAATATTGTTGAGATACTTGTGAACTTACATAGTTTGATTGTGTGTTTACTTTATGTTAGCAATGTGCCATCATAAAAAGGAATTCCAACATTACAACCTGCCCGACTCAGAGCCAAGTAATATCCTGGCAGATTATCAGATGAGCTTTCATGTTTTTGTTGTTATTCCGCTTCAGTAGATACCACAGAGCCACTCAGCTATTGGTCAGCAAGTCATTCTATGTCATGAACATTGCATAATGTAATGAAAAAGTGTGGTATCACCAGGGCCAACAAGAGAGCAGACACGCTGAAGAGGAAAATGGAGGACATACGCATGTGGTTCTTGTCTTTGGACATGGCTGCCACAGCATCTTCGTGGGAGCGAAACTCCACATCTGCCTCTCCAGTCGACTTGCCGTTAGGAGCCACATCGATGTGAACCCTCAGTGGATTCAAAGGAGAGAAGAACTACATGAAGAGAGACGGACAGACACACACACACACATCCACATGAACAGACAGACAAACAAATCGTGTACATCTGTCTCAAAGGTTTTTTTTCAGGACTGCCAACATTTAGTGTTTATTGAAGTTCCTGTCTTACACTATACACCATGAATACAACAGAAACAGGAAAACAGAAAGAGGGTTCAAAAAGTTACATTTTCAACATTTTAAATGGCACAAAGAATTGAATTCAGTTTGAGAATCAGTCGTTTCAAGCCCAATATAACAATAAATCTTATTATCATAATTAATGAGGTTAATGCATCCTGAATCTAAGTAAGTCGCAGAAAACTGATGACAAATGACCTTTTTGAGACAATAAGCTTCCTTGCTGCAGGAGGAAACGCCACTCCTCCCTGCGACAGTGGTACCATTTAAAAAAAAATTGTGTAACATCTTCAAAAACCTGAGATCATTTACAAAACAACTTTACAACTAATATCACTGCCTGCTACAGGCAAGAAAAAAAAAACTTTAAATAGACTTAAGCAAATGAAATGTAAGAGCTTCTTCTACCTGCAAATAAACTTCCGCTGTATGAAAGTGTTTGAGAGAGATAATTGAAGTAACTGGTCTCTGTGTGTGTTCTTACCATAGCGAGGTCTCCCTCTGTGGCACGGAAAGGTAGACCCCTCATATGAACAAAATGGCCGCTGTGAAAGCCTGAGCCACCATTATCTTGACCACTATAACTGTGGCCTCCCGTCCCTGAGACCAAACAAACAGACACACAGGTCAGTACAGTCGTACATCAGAACCAAAACCATGATGTCTCCATAGATATACAAGAAAGGAGAAATCTGACCCATTTACTCAAGAAGTGAAACACAAACAGTGGATATTAATGAAACGGACTGTGGTTATACATTTTACAGTTCTTTATATTCTCATATTTAGTGTAAAATCTTCATTTCTTAGAGGTTGTCTTTTAGTTGTGGAAACGACACACCAAGATAGTCAGAAAGCACTGTTTTACAAACTTAAAAATGTGTAAGTGTTGAATAAACTTCAAAGGGAAAACATGTGAAATAACAGATTTTTTTTTTTAAATGGGTTATTGGGAAAAATGTGAACCTGTGTGTATAAACTAAAGGTTTTCAAACAGGAAATCAGTATCAGGCTGACTGCCAGTCTCTATGTAAACAGATTCTGGACTTTACCTCTTCCGCCCCTCTCTCCTCTCACAGGCTCATCAAACATGTCGCCAAACCAGTAGTTGTCGAAACCGTTGTAATTGTCAAAGCCGCTGTAACCTGGACACAGACACCGGCACAGACGAACAAAGAAAGGCTTCACGTGTCAATTTAACATTCATAGAAAATCTAACGCATCTGAAGCAGGGGTCAGTGGATGGTCAAACTTCTGTAGGCTAAAAAATGGAAATAATGATGATGTTTATGGGCCCATGAACTGATTTATCAACAGCTGTACCAGCAAAGCAGAGGCCACCCTCAAGTGGCTCCATGGTGTTTATGTTAACTTGTTGCTGCATACTGATTGTACTGTTTTATATATTGTATTATGTATTTAAAACCTTCCTTCATAAGAAAATAAAATTTTATTATAGGCTTATTTACTTAAAAAAATCTAATATCCATGGATTGAACTATCTGCTATTTAGGTTCAAGGTTGACACTGAATTTCATTTTGAGATGATTTTTTTTAATGTTTAACAGCAATACCGAAACCAAAAAAAAAAACATAGGCTGAGGGGAATTAAAATGGTTTAATATCGCTTTCTGCGACTTCCCATTTAACTTTTCCTGTACTATTAGTTAGTCTACTCATCAATTACACTTAATGCACAAATCAAAAAAGGTGCCTACCTCCTCCATAGCCTCCTCCGTTCCTCATGGTGTTCATCTGAGTCCCACCACGGCCAAGCCCCGGTCCAAAAAACCCTCCGCGTGGGCCCCCCATCATGGGTCTATCATAGGGTCCTCGTCTCTGGCCTCCCATCCCCCGCCCGGGCAGCTCAAAGAAAGATCTGATCTCATGACCACTGCTCTTAAAAAGCTCTATATACCTGTAAAATAGGAGGCCCGTTTGGAGGAGGGTTTAGAGGTTAATTGTTATTGTGTAAATTAAGAGATATAATTTACAGAGTGACACACACAAAAAACTTCTAACTAGTGGTCTAAGTTGTTCTAACCTGGAGATCCGAGTCTGCATGACAGAACTACCTCAACAAAATCTCATCAGTAGCTGGGTTTAGGGCTGAACTTGATGTCTACACCAACCTCACCTCTTGTTACTTACAGTTAAAGAAATCCTTACTGGGCTTTTTAGGTGTTCCACTGGTCATTTTAATTATTTACCACAGCAGAAATAATCTGATGCTTAACTGGTGGAGGGTTTATTGACTGTTCTCTGCTAGACTTTAAAACGTATTCCCCTCTTTCAGAATATCAGATATTATTTATGAAACACTGTAAAGGAAGTAAAATGATCGAATATACCCAAATGTTGCTTAAACACAATAGTGCCAGCTCTTAAATGACAGCCTGTTAAACTGTCTATGGCATTTAACAATCAAACCACCTTTAACTCAAAGATTAGATATATGAACTTGCATCCCAATTTTCAGCATGTCACCATAATTACAACACATTAACCCATTAGACCAAACCATTAGCATTTAATTAATATTACATGTCCCACCCAATTCATTGACAGTTTTATTGTAAGAATTATTTTAGCACACCAACCCATGCTTATCATTCACCCATAACAGAACCAAATCCCATTAATAGCATAATGATTCTAAAATGACAACCCATTATGTACTACAGTAGAAGCCCAACCCAGTCCAGCCCGTCCCTTTCCCATCTGTCCCACCTGTGCCCTATTCTTTCCTTGTGTTTCCCCAGAGCCTTTTCTGCTATCTCCTTTGAGGCAAACTGCACGAAGGCTTCCCCTGTGCTCCTCCCCAGGTAGTCCACTGGCAGAGTAATCCCATTTGGCACGATTGTCAACCCTTCAACCCAAGCACACATAAATACATACGTGGGTAGGTAGACTGATATAGAACAACACCCACTGCATCACTGTAGCTATACGATTTAATATACATCATGACAGAATTAAACAACGACTGTGGCATCTCATAAGTCTGCATTAGAAAGGGGCATCTCAGAGGAATTGTCCAGCAAGGGAAAAAAACAAATACTGATCTGGAGTCAGGGTAGGACTCAGTATTATAATGGATTCAGACACTTTTTCTAATACTGTATATTAATGCTGAGTGAATGTGATACATAAAATATGAACAATAAATGAATACATATTTATTGTAGTTTATCATGTTATAAAGAGGCTGCCAGTAAGAAGTCACAGTACTGACCCCAGATCAGTGTCAAAGGACTTTCTCCCTCAAACCAGCCCAGCCGATACTTTTATTTTTACTTTTAACTATTATTTAACACTGAAACATGACTTGTAGTTCATATAAGAAAAAAAGAGCTAAGCAATGTGTTAACACTATTGTGGTAAACAGCACAGTGACAGTTCTTTACAAGGACAAGTTAGTCATCCCAAGTACGACTACACTTAAAGGGACAGTTCACTGAAAAATGAAAATTGACTCTATCCACTCGACACTATGCCGATAGAGGGGTGGGTGAAGTGTTCGAGTCCACAAAACTCTTTTCTCAGGGGTAAACATTGTTGCAGCCAAAATCGAATACAATTGAAGAGAAACGGGACCCATTCTTCAGACAGAAAAAAACAGAGAAAAAAAATGAAAATGCCTCCATACTGGTTGTGTGGTTTGATCCAAGTGTCCGGAAGCCCTGACATTCATGTTCAACTCAAAACGGTATCGTTTACACCATGTTTTCAGCCTAAATGTCAACCGAAAGCCTCCGCAGAGGCGCGTTCACGTTTCCCACGGACACACAGGAAAACCGCTGACACTCTCACCAATTACAGGGTGCACGTCTACATCGCTACGCCCGACTTTTAGGCTTAAAACATGGAAGAGCAGTATGGAGGCATGTTATGTGTTTTTTCTGTTGTTTTATTATTTCTGAAGAAGATGTCACTTTGGCTGGAACACTGTTTACCCCTGAGACTCCTAAAGTGTTTTGTGGACTCAAACACTTCACCAACCCCTCCCATCGGAATAGTGGTGAGTAGATAATGTGTAAATTTTCATTTTTCCCTATATAGTACAAGAAAAAAAACACACACGCTTGTATGCAGATACAATGTTGTAACTACCTCAGGGAAAGATGTTTGTTAATAAGGTACATTAGATCATCATCATGGAGATCGATAACATGAGTGTTGCTGTATGTTGATGTTGTAGTGTGCTAGTTTGAGGCTGATCCACTGTGTGAAGAGTTCAAAGTTGGCAGTAATCATGACATAATCAATCACATTTCCTAATCCCATGTTAGTGTTTAAAAGGAGCCAGTAAATCTAGTGGATCACTTTTGAGTAACTTTTCTACAAACACAAACTTGGGTTTACAAAAATATTCAGGACAGTTGTAAACAAATGGTCTAATTTTGATCCTAGTTGCATTTTACATTCCAGGTATGTGGAGACTGGACTTACAGACTTTGAATTGACTTTTATGTGCACACTTTTCTTATTTTATTTATTTCTGTTTATTATTTTGGGGGGAAATTATGCTGTATTCTATTGTCAAACTAATTTGACCTGCAGTTGTGTTTAAATATGTTAATTTAAAGAAATTGTGTTGTGTTATTCTCATTTTTGATTCTCAAGTCCAGGGCTCCTACTTACCTAGAATCTCCTATCCTGGTCCACATTAACACTCATTCTAGTGTAACCAAGGGTTACGCTGTCCCTCAGATTAATGTGTGTAAGATCATTACAATTCAATAGAGTGATTAGAAGTGTTCATGTACCTGAGAAGAACTGAACAATCTCTTCCTTGCTGCAGCCAAAGGGCAGGCCTCTAAGTTTCAGCATGCACCCACTGCAGCTGTCACTATCAGCAGGACCACTACGCTTCAGCACCCAGCCCATTTCACTACGGGTTGACTTGAACACTAATTCAGATACACAGACAGATGGACATAGCATAACAAACGCATGTTATACTGCATTTCATTTCAAAGGACAATTAAACTACGACTAATACACATAGAAACAAATAGATTATTATTCAGAAGTCATCACACATATGAAACTATCTGAGAAAAGTCTGTACAGTGACATCAGTAGAGATGATGACTAAAGGCTTTGCATGTAAAGCAAATACAAAGCAAAACTTTCCTAAAAGTAAATTAATGAGATGTAAGCAACCAAGTTTTTTGTATTAACATTACATAACGCAGAAACTATTCAAAAACAAACTCAATAGGAAAAATACTCACTGATTCATTAGTGTGTTATGCCTGTTTATATCACTTACCCTCTATGTATCTGTGTCCCATGTATTTTCGGTCCTTGGAGAGGGCATTCTTGAACCCTTCAGATGTTTTCAGCTCAATAAATGCCTCTCCATTGGGACGGCCGTCTTTAGAGTAGGTGAAACACACTCCGTTCACTTTGCCAACAATGTCACAGTCTGTAAATCAGATAGACTCATTAAAATCTCCTTAAAATTGTGCCTATACAGTAAGGAATATCTGACAATAGAGAATACAACTGGTTCCTGTCTAATTTAATTATTTGGAATGGTAGAAAGCAGAATAGGTTATTTGCCTGAAATTCTGAAAGCACAGCAACAGCACTTTGAAACATTAAGATGATGTAATAGCTCAGAAAAGGTGGAGAAACATTTTATGTGTCTTTGCTTAACAACAAGATGTTGCGTTGTAAGATGGAGGTAAATGTCAATATAAATGTCACGTCTATGTTCACTGACATTAATACTAAGACACATTTAAAAGCACAAAGAATCGTGACACATCATTACAATTACACAGTTCATTCGTCGTGTGTGTGTGTGTGTGTTTTCTCACCAGAAATGAAGCTGGCCACCTCTTCCTGTGTGCAGGACCAGGGCAATCCTCTGATCCGGACCACGTAGCCCTCGTCACCCAAAGACATCCTCACTGCCACAGAGTCAAATCACAGCAGCATCACATTATGGAACTGTAGTCTGAGGTACTTTAACACACAACACTGCCATCATCAAATAATGCTGTGCTTCCCGGTTCCTCTGTTCTCCCAGCACTGCACATTCATTATGTGCCCAGTCCACATTAGGAACAGAACAATTCTTCTTTAACAGCAACTAACTGCCCTTTGCATTTGTCTCTGTAGTATTTCTCCTTGGCTTATGTATGCATTCAGTATTAATGGTGATATACTTTATTTGACGTTTATTTGTATGGTTATTATTATAAACTGAGAAGCAAAGTGGCCACGACCAGATCCCTCACAAAGCACAGCATAATTTTGCATGAAGCTTATATTGGTGCGAAAAACAACACAGCACACCTCACCTGCAGGAACTAAGACACTGCAGTCTGACTTATTAACAGGCAGCAACAACAGGAAATAACGTGAGTATTTACCTAGCACTTAGTTAGCCTAAGTTAGCCTTGCTTCTAAACCGTGTCTCAAAGTAGGTTTGAGCTTCACAACGTGTCCACATCGTCAAATGTCCTTTCCTCCTGTCATGTAGTTGCTTCTGTGACGTTAACCACAGAAGAACATTAGCTGGCCTGGACACAGGGTTAGCTCATGATGCTAACGCGTCGCTGCTGCTGTCTGTCTGCTGACAGGCTACTGGTAGCCTGGCACCAGCAGTGGCTAGCAGCTAGCAGCTAACGGTAGGACACCGACAGCGGTCAAACGAAACTAGACAAACTAGTTCACTTCTGGTCGTGCGCTGTCCCCGGCCACAGACATAATGAAGCCGCACGTCAGCTGAACAAAGTGGTGGAAGTGTCTTACAGTCGCCTCTTGTCCCTGGTGTCCCCCTGTTCCTGTCTCCTCCTGTTCCCGACGACTGTCTCTTCCTGCTCCTGTCTCCTCCTCCTCCTGTCCAGAGGCTCAGGTGACACCGCGGACACGACCGCCCGGTAGGAATCCGGCAGCGGCAACGACAACAACCGACTAGTCAACACCTTTTCCGGTGCACAGTTGTGTCCTGGCTCTGCCTCCGTGGGACCCGGCGGGAGGGTCAGAGACATTTAATAACTATCAAGTAACTTTGTGGAAGTTACTTGATTACTTGAATCTCCCAGGGCCCCCCTCAAACAGCATTACTCAATGTTATGTTGTAAATAATCTCGGGTAGAAAGTGTTTTAAAATTCAAATGTTTCACCTACATGATAACATTAAGATAAAGAACATTAAAACCTTCAAATTTTCAAAATGTAAAGAACAATAAAAGCCTTAAAGGTGTCAACATTTGCAGACATTAGTCTAAATATAAATCTATGAAACGTCATAAATAACTTGAAATAAAAGCTAAACTTGATGAGAGAATGATGGCGGTTCAATTTCCACTCTGGCAAGATACTGAGACCCTTAAGAAGATAGAAGATACACTTTTATTAATCCCACACACATGCACAAACACACTCATGCATTGGGGAAATTAGTCCTCTGCATTTCACCCATCTGGTGCAGGACACACTGAGCAGAGCAGAGCAGTGGGCTGCCAGGTACGGCGCCCGGGGAGCAGATGTTGGGGGAGTAAGGTGCCTTGCTCAGGGGCACTAGACAGGGTAGGGAGAAGAGTCTTTTTGAACTTTGGACAGGTCCAGGTTCGTTACACCATCCAGGCAAGTTTACGCAACTCCGAGGAGACGAACCGTGGAGTCGAACCAGCATCGAACCAGAGACCCCTTCTCTGCCAGTAGTCCAAGTTTTCTGCCACTAGTCCACCGCCTCGGCCTAGGCAGGACTTCAGCCACCTATTAATTGCACAATATTTTACACTTTGTAAATTTAAATACAAAAATAAATAAATTAAATCAAAATGAAAAAAAAAAAAATCAATTCAATTAATCCTGCGCAGTCCGCTAAAGTCGAGTGCGCACATCCTGCGCAGAAGGGAACTGTGCAGGATTAATTTAATTTAATTTTTAAATATTTTTTTTTTCATTTTTTTTAATATTCTGTATTTATTCATTTATTTATGTTTTAAATTTACAAAGTGTAAGATATTATGCAATCAATGTGGAACTAAATTCTTATTTAAGTCCTCTGGCATACCTCATGTACCCAACACGGAATTTTAGTTCAATTTCACCAAACTTCTAATCTCATAATAAATGGGAATAATCTTCACGTTCTTTTATGTAATTTGAGTAACTATCGTATAAATACTTCAATAATTCAGTAGTATTTAATTTCAACTACATGAAAACAGTATTTTCTTGATAGAACACATTTTCAAATAACACTTAACTAATTCCCAACATTATAGTGAAGCCTAATAATAAGAATTATTATTATTATTCACATTATCATCATTGTTGATATTATTATCATCATGTACTTTAGGGTCTTTCAGTGCCCAGGCAAACAGTGTCTGCACTTCACATTTTTACAGCAGTGAGAGTTAACAATGAATTATATCAATAAATAACCACAAAGAAATAAGAATAAAATTGAATATGATTGTCTGATTTCTGTTTGTTTTTTGTTAAAAACAATCTAAGAAAACACTTTGAATCTGTAGACTACTGCCTAATAGTCCTATTATTGCCATTTGATGGCAATTGCTCGTATACTTTAAGCCTAAATAAGTATATTTATTTTTTTGAACAAAGGTTAAATGTTATTTCACGAGTTAAAAAAAAAAAGTGTCCAATCAAAAATTGTCCCCTACAAAATATGTAAATTTCCTACCCTGGGTACGATATGGCGTGACTACTCAAAATAACGTTATTCACTTCTACTACTACTACTACTACTACTACTAATAATAATAATAATAATAATTATTATAATATCCTTAGAAGATTATTCATACACAGCTTGGTGTAGAAATACTTTGTTAAAGGTATAAGTCCTACATTTAAAAGTAGAGTAAGTAGTTTATATACTTACTGTTCTTTTAATCCAATTTCACATTAAGGTATATTATTTCATAGAATTACATTCATTGATGCATTAGTATGTTCATTACATTAAAGTTGCAGGTGGTACAGTACCCCCCCCCCTCCCTATTAGACAGTGTACTATATACTCTCATATAGGTCATTATGGTCAATCTGTAACAAGCACAAAACCAAGCTCATGCCATTCATCCGAAACAAAGCAAGAGCTGTTGGGTAACCAGTCATTCATTGACTGTTTTTAAATGAGAGGTGTATTATAGTCTGAGCCGATACTAACACACACTGAGCGTCTGACACTACGCTCATAAAGCCGAACACAGGCTGAAAGTCTGGCAACCCTGACAAAACAAGTAGACAGTGTCCAAAGTCCACTGTCAGCAGAAGGCTGAAACCCCACCGTGCTCACTGCCTCGCTGGAGTCAACAGTAAATTTAAATTTAAATTACAGTTTAAACAGTAAACACGATGGAGATTCCAGTATTTACAGTGGACGCCTTCACTAATTTACCATTCAAGGGAAACCCTGCAGCAGTATGTCCACTAATGCACGTGAGTATTAAGGCTAATGCACAGTGGGTCTATGTCATATCACTCTGACGCCCACTTAGACAGGCTGCTTCTATACTGTTTATCTTTGCATTTGGCTCAAATAGACCAGATACTGCTCGTAACATTTGCTGATTGAGTTTTTATATTTGCATTTTTCCACAAAATCGTAGCTGTTCATGTGTCACATGATTATATAGTTTATTGTAACTAAGCAGTCTGACATACTTTCCACCCATCCATCTATACTGTATGTATGCACCACAGTGACATATGTCACAACTAAAATATTTCTCTATGTGTTTTCAACAGGAGCTGAGTGATGAGTTGTATCAGAAGATCGCAGCAGAGATGAACCTGTCAGAAACTGTTTTCATCACCACAATCAACCCCTCTGACACTTTCTCTACAGGTCAGATAATATCTGCTCACTTAATTTCACTACAGTTAATAAACCTTGGTCATAACCTGTACGACCATCTTGTTTTTAAGACTGTTTGGATGGAGACAATACTGCTGTAAGCAATGCAGTGGATCTTGGCCAATAATCACTGTGTCCAAAGTTATTTTCTGTTAAAAGATCAGCTTGAATTTTTGGTCCCACTGTATCGGAGCGACATTGTAAAGAGACAAAGTTCAACCTATCATTATTTTCCACTTACAATTCCACATCAGATCATCTCATCGATACTGTATGTTGCATATGAATATCACACAATTTACCCATAGGAATTTTATAATTATAGGACTATACATTTTCTTATTGCGCCATAAGTCTAATAATGTGGGGAACTGAAAAAAAGAAAGAGAGTCACACTCAAAACCTGTTTGGGATTAGTATACAGTGATGAATTGGGACATGATATCACTGTGTTTGAAAAGACAAATTTAGTTTGATCAATGCAACATCTATACATTTTTTGTGTAAATTTCGCTTTAGAAAGAGACTTTGCTAAATCTGAAGCTAAGCAGTTTCTCATAGTGTGGTTATAAGGTCTCTGTTGACGGTAACACAAAAGGGGGGACGGACATGTTGAAGTTGTGTTTGCGATAAAGCACCCATCTGAAAAATGTGATGTGATGAACAGGATCAAGGTTCCGTCTCAGATGGTTTACACCGACCACTGAAGTGAATCTGTGTGGTCACGCTACTCTGGCCTCCGCTGCAGTGCTGTTCCAGCATAAGAGTAAGATACAGACTGAACACACATATACACATATAGAGTATATTAGTCTGGTAATGCAGTGGTAGCATGACCCACTGGTCAGGACCAGTGAAGCCATGAAGTTGAATATGATCATACTAATTAAACTGGCAGGTATTTTCAATGTAAACCTGTTATTTTAAAACATTTCCATGTATAAAACAATGCAGCTTGATACACAGAAGAGCAAAGGAGCTTTTAGCTTTTAGTTCACATGACTAAGTTACATGTAAAAACGTAATTCATCAGCCAGACTTTGAGTATCAGATCCAATAATCATATGGTCCATCTGTTAGAGAATGTGAATCCTGTAGTGGTGTTTGAGACCAGCAGTGGAGATCTGGCGGTCACCAAGCAGAGCAAGGGCTACGTCATGGACTTTCCTCTCAACCCGCCCACCCAGGAGGTACAGTGTGTGTCTATGAGGTCAGATCAACACATCAGGACATCAGGAAGTTAGAGTCAATTATTTGTTTCAAGGTTAAAGATGTATATTTTTGCCAAAGGGTAAAACACCCACTATGTAAATCTGTAGGGCTCAAAGATATGAAACCATTAGCCACACCATGCAATACAGTGACGAAAGTTGAAAATACAAAAATGGAGCAAAATGATTAAAGCAAAGGCACATCTGCAGTCAATCTATGCTATGCTAACAATATTCAGCATCAATATCAAGAAAACAGCTTTGGTGAAACCCAGCAGCTCTTCACCCAGCTCAGTGCTGTTACATACAGAGCAGCTGTAGTTTGATGAGCAGAATCGTAATAAAATCAAAAGAAAAACAGCAAAATGCCAGAATTATACATTTTTTCTCTCTCTGCAGGATCCTAGTGAGTTCAGAGACATCATCAAGGTCAGTAAGAAGGACCTTACAGACACCTCCTCTCTCTGTGAGGGAATGTTCTACAGCTCTTACTCCTGCTTTACTGTCCACATGAGCCCATCAGTAGAGCAGTGGGAGTTAATTCTAGTGTTTAAACTCCATCTCTGCTTCTGCGTGTGAAACAGGCAGCAGTTGGGAACCACCCAGTTCAGGATGTTTATATGAGCGACAACACTAAGAAACTGATGGTTCGACTGGCTGACAGCTGTGACAGGTTACAGTCAAACACACACACACAATATATATATATTCCAAGGAGTCACTAGACACGTTGAAAAAGGATCAAAGATGTTACAGTTCAGACAAAACCTAATTTAAACTCATTATTTAAATTAATTTTAAAAAAAATGTGTGTTGCCTGCAGGTCAGTGCTAACCAGTCTGAAAGTCGACCCCGTCACTCTTCAGAGAAGTGAGAAAAGTGGAAGAGTCAAAGGACTCATTGTCACCATGAAAGGTAAAGAATAGCCAGATCAGTGGGGGTATCTCTGGACAGCTTTGTGATCTTAACCCTAACCCCATCACTGCAATGTATGTCGACCAATAGCCCAGTCAGAACACGACTTCTACTCCAGATACTTTGCTCCATGGAATGGAATCCCTGAGGATCCCGTCACAGGTAACTCTACAGACACTACACCTCCACATTCTCCCTGCTTCATTTGAATGTAGGGTGGATATTTTTTTTCTTAGAATACATCGACATAATCTTATATCACATTGTCATTAATGTATTCTACACATTAACATACAAGTTACAGGTCCAAGGAAAAGTACGAGTATTTTAGATGTCAGTCTCACTCTTGTAAAATCTGGTCTTCAATTTCTGGCCTTATGAGTTTGATGTCTTTGCAGGTTCTGCTCACACTGTCCTCGGTAGCTACTGGTCTGAGAAACTGGGGAAGAAGAAAATGCTGGGTAATCAATATGGCATTCGTATAATTTACTCTTTTATTCAAACAGACAGTTGGGGGACAAAACCAAAATCTTTTTCTACAAGTTAAAACATGTTGGTGATAATTTAGTTAATGACAAAGGTTCAGGCAGTCATCACTACTGAACTGTACCATACTAACCCTCAGATCTTTTGTGTGTGTAGCTTACCAGTGCTCCAGTCGAGGTGGGGAGCTGGAACTTGAAGTGAGAGACGATGGGAGAATCAACATCGCTGGACAAACTGTCACTATTCTGCAGGGAACCATCACACTGTAGTTACACACACACTCAAGCAAAGAGGGTTTGAGATACTGAAACAGTCAACTTGTTCCTGAGAGTAGAAGAGGACACTGGCAACAACATACAAGAAAACGCATTAAACACTTTGTTAGGATTTTTATTATTTATTCATACATCACAATGGAAAAATCACAATATTGCACATAAACAAAACATGTAAAATCAGAGATTGTGCTGGAAGAAAAACGGATCAATCGAAGAATCGCAGCTCGCCAGGTCATCAGGATGTTATCTGAAATGCTTTTTTCATTGTATTAAAAAATTAAATGAATCCCATGAATTGTATTTTTACCTACTAATTCAGAGTTTTAACAGTTAGGATATCATGTAGTATCCACTGAAATAATGCAGTCCCTGTGCAGCTTTGGATATGCGTTACACAAAGGAATTGAAATAACTAAAATGCTTGGCTTTACTTGAGTATTTGCTGTTATTAACAGTATGATTGTTTTTATGAAAAGTGACCACTCCTCATTTGATGCGTCGTACCAGACATCTATTACAGACATGTTTTAGCTACAGTTTTAGTTTTGTGGCAACAGGTTTAACAGGTCAGTCCTTGCTCTTTAGTGTTGCACAATGGGGGCAGCTACACGTACACTATTAAAACTGGATTACAAACTGTGTGCTGTTAAAAACAATGAAAAAAGACAACAGAGCCACATCGTTTGAGGGTAAGTCACTAGTTTCAGAGAATGAGGTCTTCCAACTGTAACATCAAATGATATTCTCACAATCTGTAGAAATGTACCAGTCTAAAAAAAACATTCTATCGATCAGTGCATATGAAACCAACAAAGCATTTTGTTCGGAATGTCAATGGTAGACTTGCCCATTTATTAAAATATCACTTTCATAACCCAAAGCCACCTCAATCTTCAAGTTATTTGTATTATAGAAGGTTGCGATTATAAAACAAATATATTTAACGTGGACATGAAGCAGTGTTTGTCTCAAAGCCGACAAGTTGTTGAGGTCAGAACTGGTCTGTTAAATATAGTAAAAGTAAAAATTCACATGATAGTGACACTATTTTGTGTCATTGAGAACTGAAACCTGTAGAAGTGTTCACAGCTTGTACTTTACGTTTGATCACAACAACCTGACGGATCACGCAGGGCTTTTTTTCGGACTGGTTCCCAGGCGCTGCCCTGTTGAAATTCCCACAGCGACCGCCCGCTCCACTGTGAGACAAGCAGTTGTTCCGAGACACCATCATGGCTTCACACTGCCGTCTGTCATAGGTGCATGCTGGGTAAGGCCTGGTGAGCAGCTGGCGGGAGCTTGATAATGTGAAGCAAACGTTCAAGAAAATAATTTGCAGACACAGAAGATGTGAAAAAAGTGATTTGTTTGGCACAATTCATACGATTTGCTGTGAAAATGAAGAAACATGGAGTGGTAGCATCATGAGGTTTTTGTAAAGGATATCATGTTCTCTTGCTGGAGATGGCTGAGCAGCTTCTCCACAGGTGCGTAGCGTCGTAGTGTTGTGGCAGAGCCCACCATCAGCAGCTTGTGTTTGGCCCGGGTAATGGCGACATTCAGTCTGCGCCAGTCCTTCAACAACTCGCCTAACTGTTAACAGAGAGAGGGAGAGGGGTCATGTCAGGTCTTCACTCATAAAGAGACAGAGGCTCCAGGATAAGAGTGAAAAGGGGAGTTGGGAAGTGAAACACTTACGTTTCCTTCCTCTGTCGTGCTCCTGACAAAAGAAAACACGATCAGACCTTTGTCTCGTCCCTGGTATTTGTCGACTGTGTTCACCTCCACCCCAGTGAAGGCAGAGGACTGCAGCAGAGCAGAGATGCTCTTCAACTGTTGTCTGTAGGGAGCGATGACGCCTATATCACTGGGCTTACATCCTGCCTGAAAAAAAATGAAATAAGCAGTATAAGCAGCATAGTTAGCACACAAGACTATTCCACTCCCACTTATATCATTGTATTGAATAACTTTAATACCATAAATAGTTGAGAATCAGTTGATTTACCTTTATTAACAGTGAAAGCAACATGTGTATGAGAGCAGCCTCGTTGTGATTGCTGACACCTCCCTGCTCCACCGACTCCAGTGCAGGCACCTGGAAACAAACAGGGGACAAAAACATTAAGACCAGCACAACATCCCAAAACACTATAAGTGTGGTCATATTGTTTTGACCACTTTCTTCTACAGTTACAGCAGCTGCCCTATATGCTTACCTATCACCATAGGGAAATCTATTTCAGCCTATATGTAAAAAAATTAGAACGAATATTTGATGTAATCAGCATCAGTAGATTGTAAAAATATGTATATTGCAACATAAACTGAGAAATGTCAGATTAAGAACATAACTAAACAGTGAGGTGTAGTTTATTTCCATTACGGTTAGATTACCATCAGGCTCAGACAGTTTTAGACGAGCAGCACCTTCACTCAGTTTAAATCTTCAATTCTAACACCAGAGTGTTTCACTTCAAAACGGACTAATTTCTATCTCAACACAACATATTTAAAAAAACAACAACAAACTATTGGTTGAAGCACGTTTTCTATTTTCAACCAACCATTGAACAGTCAAGGAAGTAAACGGGGTTGCCAGGCAACAAAGTGGCCTGGATCCACGCCAGGTCATGCTGTGGATGAGCCTGAGAGTAGGAAGTAAGCTCCGACTGGACGGAGAGCAGGAAGGGCAGAGTGAGCAGAGCCGAGGCCGTCCTCTCTGATCCACACTCCAGACGGCCCTCGTACATCAGGGAGTTACTGAGAGACATTATCTGCCTGAAACAAACATAGAACAAATCATTTATCATTGAGTGGAAATACTTGAAACCATGTCTAATTAAATACAGGTTCATAATGAAGTTTACAGTAGCTACACCTACTTCTGTATTGATACTATTAGCAGTAAATGGTTGTGAAATAGCCATTTGAATGGTTTTATGGATCATAACAAATAAGACAAAGACTAGACACACATACAGTAGCCTTACCTGTTCATCCGGTACTGTACATTGAGGTGAACCACTGCTTCACTGTGGAGCTCCAGTCGCTTAAATAGACTTTCATCCATCCCAAGTGACCTGGAGAAATAGATAAGAAAGGACCGAACTTGTAAATGATGATGATAAAAAGCTTTTTCTAGTAGGAAACACAAATTAACGTACACCTCAGTTACACCTATGATTTACACACACATTACCTCGCTTCCTGGTTTTGCACTATTGGCGGCAGTTGTTGGTGATCTCCAACCAGGACAAATCTCTTGGCGTAGAACAGGGGTCCCAGACAGATGGGCTGGCTGATCTGCGACGCCTCGTCTACGATGCAGAAATCAAACCGCCGATGTGTGAAAATGGGATGCTTGATGCCCATACAGGTGGTCCCCACTACCAACTAGAGAGAGAGGGGATTGGTATTGAATCGGAAGACATTTACTCATTTTATGTTCAGTCAAACGTCCTTAGGTGGGAAAAACATTGGGATCAGCTGTAAAACATCTTAAAAATAAACTTCTAAATAAATAAAAAAAGATGATTGCATTGTTAAACTATTTCTTCACCTCCTTGTTGTAGAGCTGCTCCAAGTCTGAGGGAGAATGAATTCCTGTCTTCCTGGCAATTTCTTCTGTGTAGGGCAGAATATCTGGATGAACCTGGAGGAGGTGGAAGAAAACAGTAAAGGAATCAGAGCAAGTTCGAGATAAAGATGAGGAGGGGATAATACAGGAGTTCTAGGCTTTTGCACTTTCAATATATATACAATTGTTATTCCTTAATATTTAATAAATACAGATTATTATGATAATTCATTATTTTTACACATTACAACAGCGAACCTTCTGGCCCTGTCCAAGACGCAGAAACCCGATCCGGAAACGCTTCAGCTTCAACAGGATGTTGTCCACGGCAGAGTGGGTGTAGCTGGTCAGCAACACACTAAAGCCACACGCATGTAGGATGCGAACCTAAGACAGAGTCAGAAGGAATTATGAGAGAAGAGTTCTTAAGAGTAAATAATTATTTATGATTTAGGTCAGGTTTACAGGTGATGATGTTTTACCAGGGTGCAGATGGTTGTGGTTTTGCCTGTACCAGGCATACCAACAATCAGTGTGTAGTCTTTAGACAGCAACACCTTCTTCATAGCCTGCTTCTGGGGTTTGTTGAGTCCTAACACAAACACAACCAAATATCATCCAAAATGCACTAAGGATAATGGTAGTGGTTTCAATGCATTATGAATGGGACTTTATAAAGACTACAGACTTTATTCACCCACTTTAATTACACATTACTTATTGATTCGCCCAACAAAGAACTTTAGAGTGTTTAAAATTTGACAATCATCAAATTGGTTGTGAAAGTGTTTTAGCAGCTGAAACCCTATGGACTCAGTTTCAAGACTCCTCTGTATTTATGTCAGTTTTAGGGCTAAATGTAGTTGCTGTCACTTTCTTCGTACTTGTATGTATGTTAGACGTGCATGGGAACATTACATACAAACAAATGCAACACACAAGATAAGATGTTTGGGGCAAGTAAAAGAGACAATCATAATATTAGATAGTGATGATGAATGAACGATTTCAGTGTTTTCCTAGTTTTTAAAAAATGTTCAATAGTTTAACAACACCAATTACAACGATCCTTCTAGTCACTATAATCATTATATGAAATGTTCTATCATGTAGTCTCCCACTCAACTGATGAGATGTCTTTATATAAGATATATATGATTGTGTGCAGTTTTTAACAATTAATTTAGGTAAGAAACTACAATTCTAGTATCTTAGCAAAATGTCTTATTTCCAAGAAGTTGCTCATTTATATCATTGCCCCCCTGAAAAAGACATGAGAAAGGCATAGAAGGAAAACAGAAGAGAGAAGCTTCTGCACCTTTGAGAATGTTGGCCACGGTGTCTTTGGCGTCTCTGGGCAGAACTGAACTGAGGTTGGAGATAAACTGTGGAGGACGAAGGTAAATAACCAGCTCCCTCAGACGGTCACTGCAAATGGACGGACGTGTGTGTTGAACATCACTTTAAATTTTCAAAGAAACAGTCAAGAGGCACTTTTACACATAACAAAGAATTGGCGCTTAGTTATTATCCAGCATATAAGCCTGTTGTACCATCACCAACATGCAATGCCATCATACTTTAATAACACCACAACTTTTGAATTTACTGTACCGACCTGTCCTGACAGTTCTCCATCAGTCTGGAGAGATTGGTGAGGTGAGTACTGAGGCCCACTACACCTTCATCAACGTCCAAACGAAGCAACACACCACTGAACTTTGACAAGTCTCTGTGAAACGCACAACAACAACAAAACAGCTGTCAATAAAGTTCAAAACCATGAATTGTCTTTGAGATGAAATAATCAAGATGGCAGCGATATGACGATTTGTTCTCACCTGTCCAGAGTGCAGCTGATCTGTGACAAGCTGACCTCACACATGTATCCTGTTGCCAAGCCAACAAAACGACCTTCCTGGTCACTAACCACGATGCGATCCCCGCTGGCCGGGCCGCTGTTGACCGAACCCTGCTGTGGTGCGACACTACTTCTCTGGAAGCGATGGAGGAAAACTCCCTCAGCCTGGATGCTCACTGGACCACTGAGTTGCAGTCTCCCCACACAGCTGCCATTCTTCTCACTACAAGCACAAGTCAGAGTTTACAGAGCGAAATAAATTAGATACTTCAGTTGAAGAAAAGAGTTTTTGTGTTTCATACATTGTGACATTGTAACAGCAGCTGGTGGACTGCGTGAGAGTAAACCTCTAAAGCTTCTCACCTCTCCTCGACCGTCTGAAGCCACACACGCTTTCGGCCGTTCTTGGCCTCCATGGTGGCAGCTTCAAGGCAACAGAGCAGCAGCCAGTGGGAAAAATAATTCAGATACGGTGCGGTCAGATGACCCGTCTCCTGCTGCAGGAAGTCTCGCACGACATCCTCACTGACGTCCAAGGAGCTGCTATCCACCGCTCTGGAGGACAAGTGAAGAGGTGTGCAGAAAAGAGGGACAATAAGAGAAGAAGTTGTAACTGATTTAACCTTATGAGTAGTTTCTCTCCTCTTCCATGGCAGCAAAGAGAGATCAAAAAGTTTTACCTCTCGTATAAGGCACAGTTTCTTTGCTGAGGACAATACCGGCACGTTTGTCTGTCTGTCAAGATGTCGGGAAGTCTGGACAGGCGGCTCTGCTTCGCTTCTCTCTCCACAGAGTTGTGAATGTGATGAACCAAAGTGTTCCTCAACTTTACCAGCTCTGTAATAAACAGAGAGGTTTAGTAAGAAAGGTGATGGAGAAGCTGGAGTAAAAAAGACAGGACTCTCCTTTGGTTTTTGCACGATTGTGATGTGGTTCAATTTAGTTGAAAGTGGACTTTCAGTGGTGAAGTTGTTCTGGTGTGTGTGTGTGTGTTTGTGTTTGTTTTCTCTTTGTAACAATCCTTGATCATCAGATACACTTTGATTTTATTTAGTAGAATTGAGAAAATACGATTGTGAATTGATTGTCCACAACTTGCACGTCAGTTACAGTAAGTGTACACGTGTACCTCTGCTGTCCATGCGAGTGGACACTACAGGGTGAAGGTTTCCAGTCTTGAGGTAGAGCAGGAGGCCGGCTTCGGGGTTGTATCTCTCCTTGCTCATCAGAGTGTACAGAATCACCTACAAAACACACAGAAACACATTTTGAAACCATAACTGTGAGTCAGGTTAAATGATTTTGAATGAATTTGCTTAGATCGATAGATTTAAACCTGCCTTCAGGCAGATTTACCCGAGCTGAACTCGAGGGGTCCACCAACCTGACTGCGATGCTCTATAGAGTTCGACTCTCGTCCAGTTTTCAGCTCCAGGGGCAAAGTCTTCTCCTCCGGGGTTCTGTGATTGCCCTGCCTTGAACTTTGGATTCGAACACGTGCCGTCACATCAATTTTCCCTTTCAGACCAAATCTCGGTGACCACACGTTCTCCTCTATATCTACAAGCTCTGTTACCGTTACCACCACTGCAGAGTCCTTATCCCTGCTTGGCGCTCTGCTGCTGCTCGGGCTGGAGTCATGGAGACAGAGATGAACCGATAATCAGCTCTTTAAGTTGACACAACTCTATTCACATTTATGTGTTTACTTTGTAAGAAAATATCCAAAAGTCTCACTTCTGATGACATTTATTTCACGGATTAATATGAGACTTGCTTAAAACAACAAAGAAGACTACTGCAGTGTGTGTGTGTACATACATTTTGAGACTGATGGATTTTGGTGTTGCAGAGTTGAGGTATTGCTTTGCCCAGTGTTCCAGTGAGGGCAGATAATCTTGCAGTTCCTGCTTCATCTCCTCCTGACTCACACCCAAAGTGTACCTGGAGACACAGACAGAAGAACACAAACCTCACTGAACAAGACTGATGCTGAGAATATCATTTACAACCAACCTATTCTTGTTTGCTTATAATCTTTACTGCTCTGTTCAAGCGTTGTATTCGAATGGGATCTGCAGGGTATGATATAACCACTTACATGTCTCCCAGGTACTGAGGACGACGCAGCGCCTGGTCCGCCAGCTTAGTCAGAGTGGCCAAAGAAAAATCTTTAGCCGTAGCTGCTCTCTGAAAGATCTCGTGGACTATTGTGCCATTCAGCATCTGCTTTGAGCCACCGTCAAAACTCTGCATCACACAAAGCAGAATGAATGAGAGAGAGAGAGAGAGAAATATTAAAGCATTGGGGAGTGTATATAAATCACCATGAACACTACATGTCATGTAATCAAAGTAAATCCCTTGTGTTGATAAAATAAATAAAATATTACTATGAGCTTTCACACTGTGCAACGGGATACAAAGAATAATACAACAATTATATAGCTCATGTTCTGACATTAAAAATTACACATTGCTCCAAAGGAAAATGAGTGCGCAATAGAAGCTGATAAAAATATTTTTTCTGAATTATACTTGAAAGCTTATTACCTTGAACATATCGCTCAGCACTGCTCGCCTCATGCAGCGGATGGAGCTGGAGATGCTGGTGCCTGAGATCAGACTATCAGGCAGGAGAACCAGGAAGCCCTGCTCCCGGTCCACCACCCAGGAGCCGTCACCGGAGCAGCCCTCCAGGTGCACCACATCACCGCAGCAAACAGGCGTCATCTCCCTGGGAACACCCAGGAAATTATCATTATTACATACACGCTTACTGAAGACCAATCAGCAAAGATAAATAGCACACATGGATGTATGCGTTTATGAATGGGAAAACACCCGGGCACTAAATAGGAATGACACCTACTGGGAAAAGGAGCGAATAGAAACAGGCTCATATACAGAAACATACAGGGCCCATTGAATTTGTTAACATGTTGCCATATTGTGGACTTCATCTAAAATGTATATGTATGACTAAAAGTATGAAAAAAGTAACATTGTACGTTAACTGACATTTCATTTAGCTCTTATAGATATTGAAGCAGATACGTGTATTTATCTTGGGAGTTTAGTGAAAAGTATGATGCTATATTGAAAATAAGGTTGTTAGTGACGGTGTCATCGGGGCAGACGTCCTAACACGCGTCATTACCATCCATCTTTCAGTAGACACGTCTCAGTTGGATGCAGAGATTTGTAGCATGTGAGGGTCAGCATTTTGTGACCAGGCCTCTCCTCAACATCCAACACCCAGTAGCGGTTGTTAGCCCCTCCAGAAAGGATCACGTGATCTGGTACCTTACTGTAGGAGCAGAGAAAAACGTCATCATCGCTGTTGAATGGTTGTGTTCAAGCATCTGTTTTGTTAATCTGAATAAACTCTGGAGTGGCTATTCATGTTATTCTCACCGTGGTTTCTTGGATTTAACCTCTGGGACAAAACCTTCACTATCATCCATAAAGTCTGCAAACCAGCTGACATCTAACTTCTCTTCCGCAGGACACGCAGATGTCATCCCTGGTATTAAAAAAGTTAGAAGTGGAAAATAAACATTCAAAGTTCAAAGATATATATAACAAATAGAGTGCATTTATATAGAGCTTATTTAGGATTTAACAACCACCGAAAGCTCTTTACAGCACAAGTCACATTCATACAGCCTTTTAATTTCTATAAAACATCATTCACACTCAGATGAGGAGGGCGATGTAGTGTTCACGTTCAGACTGAATAAACCAAGGATCAAACCACGACCTTCTGGTTAGTGGACGGCCCACTCTACCTCTAAAGCTCCAGCTGCCCCATTAAAGCAGTGTTTATATCATATTATCAAATTATTGACTTAGTGTCACTTGTTGCAGTAATCTGAGATATGACAATGTAGATAATTCATATATTCTTCATATATATTGTAATATTTAATCCTGTTAACAAAATGCAGTTTTTCTAAGTATAACTACAATATTACCTTCAGCTTGGTCTTGATTGGACGATGGCCCTTTGTCTCCATTCGTCGATGTCATGGCTGTTCTTGCAGCCTCTGCCTGTGGAGCAGGTGTGATGGTTTGTGCACTGGGTTTGTGTACAGCAGTAGTAAGTGTGGGAGAATCCTTGTCCAGACCAGTGTGTGGGTTTCCTGTGGTTTTTGCCTCCACTGCTTTCTGCTCTGTTATCACAGTGAAACCAGTGTCTGTCTCAGCCTCATCTCTCTCTTCCTGATGTTTTCTGAAGCAAGACACAGACTTCAGTGACACGGTCGGGTGTCTGCTGGGATTGAAGACCACTCCAGTACCACGGCAGTGACCCTCTGACCTCTCAGACTGGTCACTGGAGAAATGAGGCGTCCTCCCATGACCAATCACAGTTCTTGTTAGGTTGCTGCCAGTGGGGCTGATGATGGTTCTCGGTCTCTTTGCATTGTGGGACTCTTCAGGGGGACTGAAGAGTCGTTTTATGGAGCCAGAACATCCCTCTTCCCTCTTGGTTCTCCGCATATTCTGCCCTTTGGAGTGCGGACTGAGGCAGATAGGGGACAGCTGGCCAGGATTCCACAGGCTTGTGGCGTCTCTGCTGGACAGGGGGCTCAGTCGACCTTCCTCTCTGGAGGGAGAGGAGGAGGAGGAGAGCCTGATCTGACTTGTCGGGGTCTCTGGTACAGAAAGGAGAAGATCTGGCGAGGAGGGCAGGAGGTTTTCAAGGTCCCCCAGGATGCACCTCTTTACCGGGGAGTGGAGTCTGACTCGAGCGGTGCCATCATTTTTGATCTGAGGTTCAGTCTTGGCAAATGCAGTGATGGAAATCGTACTCGAAAGTGACTCGCCCTAAAAGCAACACAGTCAAATATAGGTTTGAGTTTCATTACAAAACCTAAATAGACCTTTATAGCAAGAATAAATTGTTAATGCACAGGACATAGAGATGAAAGAAAAATATAGATAAACTACAAGTGGAAAATTCCCAATCTCTATTCACAGAACTGATAATAAAAGAATGTAATAAGACTTTTCAAAAACATTAGGTATTGATATCAATCAAATAGGCCTAATTAAGGTTTTAAACGTTAGTTCTGTCAAAAACGTGAAGAAATAAGGAAAAAAATTATAATAAAGCAAAAACGATGAAACAAAAGAGGAAACTTACACAAAACACAACAGAGAAACAGAAGTGCTATATACCTTTTGGGGTTCAGAGGAGAAGAAGGATGAGATGTTCTTCTGTCCTCCAAGAGCCACCTGAAGCAAAGATACCACATGTACCATCTGTTTGTTATATGACAAGTCAGCACATTCAATATCATTTTAGACAATAAAGAGGCAGAAGCTCCAGTGAAGGAGCGGGTACCCTGCTGCCAGTAAACCACTCAGCAGTCTGGGATATCAGCACTGAAACCCACTATTATTAATTGTTTTATAGATTATAAAATTATCTAAAGATCTGATAATTTTATGTTTTTCTTATTTTTTTAATATAAAACTCAATCTGAGCTTTAATCCTAAACCAGTTCATTGTGAGGTCACAGTACTCAGGGTTCCAGAAGTGGTCACAGATGGTTTTAAGGGAGATTTGCTGCATACAGCTGTGGGCACTTCTCCTTGGACTGAATGTGTTGATACCTTCACTGTATTTATATAACACCTGCAGTCTTGGATATCTCCCTCTCTACAACAGGAGACCTTTAAAATGTTCTATTCTTCATGTTTGGCTCTTGTGATGTGACTGATGTTTTCCAGCCGTATACCGACAGTTAATAATTCATTTAAATCAATTCCAACCAACAGCAATGGCAGTTATGGCGGTTATTAGCTGCATATCATGGTATTACATACATATATACACATGCATGCACCACAACTTCACTGAGTAGTTTTCTTTAGGATATTTTAAGTACATGTTCCATCTGTCTGTGGAGATTCTAAGCCTTCCAGGTCGTGATACATCCAAGTACTAAAAACAGGTCCACTGGACTGGGTTGGGTTTCTTGAAGACGTTTCTCTTCAGTTCTAGCTGCTGAGATTCCCAACATGTGTCATACTTGTATCATTACTGTGATACTACTACTACATACTCACACCTGACTTCCTCTGAACCCCGGATCTGGGTGCACTGTCGTGTTGTTTAATGTAAATGGATACGGTGTTTCCTGCGAGTGAAATCTTAACTCACCTTGGTTCTCTTCAGTCTGGTTCTGTTCATGTTGACTCTGATCGAACCACAGGCAGGTCTGTGGCTGTGTTACTTGATAACGGAGCGGGTCAGTTTCCTGTGTCCGTACAGAGCTCAGCTTGCTTCACTTAGACCGACTCTTGGTTACCATCACCCGGGGAAGCTCCTATGACACACCGGCCTCCTCCAGCGACACGTTCCGAGTAGAGGACCGGGAGCTCGGATGCTTGTCGTCGCGTTATCTTCACCGTGTTTCCGCCGCATATGTCGGTGTATGGTCTGTTTAAACCACCGGGGCGCCAAATTTTCCAGCTTCGCGGAACGGAAGTGACGTCGGGTACAGTTCCGCTCACTTTTTTTTAAAAACAACTTTATTGACATCCTGTGGACATTGTGAGTATTGTATTGTAGAGAGAATCGTACAAACCCCCAATTTACCCCAATAATTATCTAATTAGTGGACAGTGTGCTCTTTTTTCCCCCAAAACAAAAAAGAAAACATTAATCCTTTTAATCCAAATGTAAATTTAGTAATGATATTTTCTTCTGTTCTCAAAACAGAGCTTTTTCTTTTTTTCTAGAACAGAGTTTTCTAAAAATGGTTTATTTTGAAAGTGAAGTTTCTGTATAGTCGCGGGCTTACTGCTACAGATAGGTAAAGGATAGTTTTCATTTTTGTCCAGTTGTTAGTGGCTTTATTATGGAAGATTGATGTGTAGTTCCTCTACACATCAGGTAGGTGTTTGTTGGGACTCTTGTTTTGAAAGGGATTCTTACGGGTACTGTCGATAGAGAAGTTTTGAAGTGTGAAGGAAAGTAAACGGGTATGATCTCTCGTGTCCTCTCTCGGCTGAGGCCTCCTGAACAAACCGCTCCGCTACATTAGTCTTTTGTAGTTCACTGTTATTTATACGGGAGAGTCTGACCGTTTAAAGCGACGATATATGTCACTTTCAAAATAAAAGCATCTGAAAGAAGTTATTTATTTTAAGAAGAAAATAATCAGAAAAACAGCTTTTTTTTTCTTTTTTTCCGAGATAATTATCTCAGAAAATTAGCTTATTTTTTTCAAGTGAATGCAATACGCTTCCGTAGATAGTCAGTATAAAACAAGTTTATTTTTTGATAATCAAATGATCAACTCCTCTGTTTTGTTAGGTAAAGAATAATTATCCTCTACCCCTCAACAACTCAGCTTTTAAACTTCTCCATAAAGCCACATTTTTCTCCAAGCTGGACCTCCACCACCTACCACCTCACCTTTTTTAAATATTTGGTGAATATTTGGTCACGACATTTGGTCTCACTGAGGAACAGCTTATCCAAGCTCTACTGAATGACGTCCTGCGGGACATGTTGAATTGCTGTCTTTGTCTACTTGGACGACATCCTCATCTTGTCCCAAGACGTGGAGGAACATATTCAACATGTTAGGTCAGTACTCTGCTGACTGTTGGAGAACAAGCTCGTTGTTAAAGTTGAGAAATGTGAGTTACTTACCACCCCAGTCAGCTTCTTGGGGTCTTGTGATCAAGCAATGGCGGGTGAAGACAGACCCATGTATTGTTCAGCCAGTGTCAGAGAGCCACACCTAATCCAAGAGGACAAGTTACAGCGGTTTCTGGACTTCGCCAATTGAAGCGCTTGATCTAATCTCTTGGCCAACATCTGTTTATGATGGTCATTTGCTTTGCAACTGAAATGAAGACTTAAAGGCAAAGCAGCGTTACCACTTTTAATACTCAAGGCAAGCAAAATTTTTTAAAATTGGGAAAATTTAAACTTCCAAAGCAAGAGCATCTACTGAACAACCGAGGAATTATACGTAGAAACAAGATTATTTATGGGAAAATTGTTTTTGATATTGGTTTTACTCCTCTACCTCGTCATCCAGTGTAGCCGTAACTGTGTCTTTAGAGCCAATGTAACTGAACCTTACATTGGCTCTATATCATGGGCAGTTGTGATGGTTTTTTGAGGAGTTCTCTCCTGCATGAGTCTTCATGTGAATGATTAAATGGGAGCGTCGTAAGAATCGTTTCCCACAGGCGGCACAGCTGTATGGCTTCTCCCCTGAATGAGTCTTCATGTGGCGCGTTAGATTGGAGTGAGCACTGAATCTCATGGTACACACAGTGCAGGTGTATGGCTTCTCTCCAGTGTGTATTATTGTGTGCTTGATGAGATCTGCTTTCTCTCTGAAATTCTTGCCACAGTCGGAGCAGCTGTGAGGCTTCTCCCCCGTGTGGATCCGCATGTGAGCGTTCATGTTCCCGACCTGCGTAAATCCTCTGCCGCAGTAACTGCACGTGTGCGGCTTCTGTCCAGAGTGCGAGTTCATGTGAGTGTGCAGATAGGAGCGCTGGATGAAGCTTTTGCCGCAGACACTGCAGCTGTAAGGTTTCTCCCCTGTGTGTGTCTTCATGTGGCGAGTCAGGATGGATTTAACCCTGAAATTCTTGTTGCACACTCTGCAGGTGTACGGCCTCTCTACTGTCTCCCCGGCTTTCAGGGGTTTCTTTACACCTGAGAGAGGGGGACTGCTGTCTCTCCACTCATCATCACTGTCTTCACTGGTCGGCTCTGTCGCACCACAGCGGCCTCTCTCGGGTTCTGCTCTCAGCTGTACAGATGAGTTGCTGGGCAAAGGGTCTGCTCTATTTTCAACCTCTTGGCTTCGACAAGGCGACTGTCTCCCATCTTCATCACTTCTCTGCACATAGATGATATTGAACATTGACTCTTTGGTGTCAGCCTCCTCCTGCTTTTCACCTGCCTGAGCGGCCCACTGTTCATCCTCCTGTTCATCTTTAACCTGCAGGAGCTCCTCGTCATCCTCGCCCACGTCAGTCGCCTCCTCACAGAGGTCCTGCTCCGACGGGATGTCCTCTTTCTCCACAGAGAGCTGCACAGGAACTGGATATTATCACACAAGAGGAAAGACAGTTAGACCGATCAAAAACAAATTCTGATTTCTATATGTTCAATAGAGAACTAGAAAAGTATTGAAACATGTTCCAGTGTGAATGTCCCTCAGGATTTTGCATTGTTATCAGTTCACCCAATGAGGTTAGGATTTTAGCTAAGCGGAGATCATGCAAAACCATGAACCATGGGCCAAGAAAGAACCCAGTAATATTTGGGTAAATAATGAATAGTACCAGAGAGAAAGAAGCTCTGAAAATGTCCACATAAGATAAAACAAGATAAGATAATCCTTTATTAGTCCCACAAGGGCAGTCATAATTGTAATGTTTAAAGTAATAGTATGTGTAAGGAAATACAGAACAATATAAATGGAATAATAACGAATATACAGTGTAAACAGAATATGTACAGTGTTAGACCTGAGTTAAAGTGCAGTCCATGAGAGTTGTGTGGTACTGACGATGTGATTATACTATTATTTTCACTTCTTGTTATATTCAAGTCAGTCCCCAAACTTTTAACTGAAATTGATAAACAATGTATTTGTCTCTGTTAACTCAAACGTCAAAGGTAAATTTTTCCCACATCAGGAGCAGATTCTAATTAAACTGAATGTAAATAATGTAAAAACATGATGCTGAAGTTTAGATTAAAGCTTCAAATGTAATGTCTACCCCCATATATATATATATATATATATATATATATATATATATATATATATATATATATATATATATGAAAACGCAGCTGATTTGAAGTAAGAAACTATCTGAATTCTTATCTCAAATTTGACCACAGGCCTTTCTGTGACTTAATGGAGCCAGCCATTTTGCATCCTGATACACACAAGGGATGCAAAATGGCGTTACTTTCTGTGTGCTGTGTGGCGGACTGACAGTGAGATAAGAGGCACATCTCTGCAGACACGTGAGGAGTGGTGGTGGTGGAGGTGAAAGTTAACCTGTCGTTACCTTGGCACCGGCTCAGTGTGCGCTGCTGCTCCATCCGCTGCTTCGAGAGAACAACCTCCTGCTCATAGTCTCTGAGAGTTTGTTCGAACAGGCGGAAAATCTCCTCAGCAGCTGCGGCCAGTTTCTGATGCACCGCAGCTTTGAGGAGTTGTGTGTTGGACATTGTGTCTGAGCAGCTCCTCTCTGGGTTCGGACCCTGCACAGTCTCTGGTCAGGACCCGGAGAGCCGCTGCTGCTGCTGCTGGGTTGCCAGATACCACCTGAAAAACAAGTAAACTCACTTATTGCTGGAAAAGGCAAAAAGACGCACACTCGTCTTCCTTCCATCTCTTTCAGGGTGTACTGAATTCATTATCGGGGTCATGTAAAAGCAACCATCTAATACTAATAATTACAATGAGCAAATGAGCAAACAACATAACAATAATAGAAACCAGAGCTCATGTATGAACATAGTATGTGCATCCTAACCATTCAGCTATCAGGTCACCACCTAACCAAATTCATTTAACATATAAAGCTTCAGGACCTGAGCACAGAACATCACCACAACTTAATTTAGTAAAAGTATATGTTATTCAATTGAAAATACAAGTTACGGAAGCAAAATAGTTCACTAGCAAAACAAAAGAGTCCTTAGATTAAGGCTAAGGTTCCTACAAAACAAAACAAACGTGCACAATACAGGAAACTAGAAAAGATTGCAAAAAGGCTAAACCGAAAAAACTGAGAAAATGTAAAACAAAAACAAAAAATTAAATTAAATTAAATGAATGCTGCGCAGTCCACTTCTGCATAGGAGGTAAATTAAATTAAAAAAAAAAAAATTAAAAACAAAACAAACACTTATAAATAAAAATAAAAAAATAAAATGAAGTATTTCTATAAGCCAAACATCCTCGATATCATTTAGTAAAATACAATATGCTCGTCCTATTTTGTTCACGGACTAATATTTGTTCGCATCTCAAAATTCAATTGAGATATTTTGTTTTTGTATATTTGAACTATCCTACCAATCAAACAGACAGAAGCACAGATGTTGATGAATATGCACAGGGAATCTGAATGAGCAACTTCAGCAACACTGTGGACAAGATAAGTCTCTGAGTAAACAGACATGGCAACACAACAGGCACACAATGGACCCAGCCCCTCAGCATTATGGAGCTTTGCTGCCACCTACTGGTCTGAAACAACATCAACATCATAGACGTCTTCAACAGTGGGTGGTTGGTTGCTTTTTATTTGGTTATTCACTTTACAGTTTAGATCTAATCTAGAACGTTTTGACAAACAGAAACATAAACAAATTCAAGACTGTTTTATTTTGTAAGACCTACCAACCTATCTACCCAACTACCTACCTACCTATTTTCCTGTCCATCCATCCATCTGTCTGTCTAAAAGCATACCTACCTAATAACATACCTGCCAACCGACCTACCTGCCCACCGGCCGGCCTTAATAAGAAAGAAGCAGTGCAGTTTACGTTTACAGTAGCTGACCAGCAGGTGGCAGCAGATATTGTGGCATACATCCACGAGTTTCATGATATAAATGACTGTAGTGCTATTATTTGACATTTTAAAATGCCAATGCTTTTATCATTATGAATGATATTGCCTCTGTGAGCGCTGCCGCCGGAGATTGTTGATATCTGACCGATTTATCATAGTACAAAAACAAGGTAGGATGTACAGGTTAACGGACACTTTTAACTAAACAGATGCATCTTTTCAATACAAATCTAATCTTTTGACGTGAAATATGCCAAAAGCTGCTTTGATGATTTACGTCTGCTTTTGAAAACGACTTCTTCCAAAAATCTTTATAAAAATGAATACAATTTCTATAGACAAATTATTTTCAATGATCAATCCTAACAGTCTTTTCATTTGTTACCATCATTTATTTTATGTTTTTTCCTTGTATGTCTCAGTATTCTTCCTCTGAACTTATTTCTTTGTGTCCCTGCATGTCAGGCTGTTGAAAAATACAGGAAATACCAATCATGGTATTGTTAGTTGAGACATTGGGATTAAAGTTCGCTGTTTCTGTATAGTCAGACAATAACATACCAGAGGGGGCCCCCCACTGGTATGATACACACAGCATCACGTATACACTTTACATGCCAACCTGACAGATGCTTCTGGGCCAGCTCACTCTGCACAGACCCACCACCTCCATCTCTTTACTCTTAAAGTCCAGCTGAAATTAAAATACTTTGTTTTGACTTGTTGAGTGTTTGCATCTGGTTTCTGTCCTCAGCTGTCAGTCACATGGAGAACTGGGAGAGTAAAATTTACTTTTAAAGTGAAAACATCTACAGCTGGTACTCTTGTGATTATCACTGGTTTGTGCACGCACACACGCACGCGCACGCACGCTAGCACCACACACATACACACGCAAGCTAGCACCACACACACACACACACACACACACACACACACACACACACACACACATACACACAAACATTCTTACGTTGTATTGTGAACTGGTACCTGTAGTTCAAACACTTGCAAACTGAATCTAGTGGATAATGGTTAAGTTGTGCATCATCATTGTTTTCAGGTAATATCAGCAATGTTTTGTGGTATGATTATTAATGTACAGTGTTATCGTCAGGTAGTTTGGGTGTAGCTTGTAAACTTCAGCTACCACAGGAATACAGTTTGTGTTATCTCTCCCCTGCAGACCTGTCAGTCAAACATAGTGTAGAGGCTTTTTCTTTTTAATTCCATTCCTCTTAGTCTTCACCAGTTCATTGTATCACTTCTGACATCAAAAAGAAAACCTCCTTGAGGCCTTCACAGCATTTAAAGTGTTTAATCTCCCTCGCTCTGCACTTGACGGATACTCAGAAGGATCAGTGCGTTTTATACATTTATATATATATATTTCTTCTGTTGTTCAGTTCAAAGAGTTCAAGATACACAGAGCTCCGACAATTATTCTTCCTCTCTTGTAGAAGCGGACACACTCTCCTTGGACACAACAGTGTTGGATATTTTTAATCAAGGGCTTCAATGCCATTATCACATCATCACAAGAAGCACAACACAACTGCGCTGTTTACTGAGACACATGCTGATAGTGTCTTCTTTCAATTTGATGTAATTGCTTTTGGGTGTCACAGCATTGTTTCTTTGGAATCTTAAAGCATGTTGAGACGTTTTGTGTAACCTTGCTTACATACAAACAAATAGACAGAGTGAAAACATAACCTTGGTAACAAATCTTTAAAGGAATAATGTAACGAGTGGGAGGGTACCACATCTTTATGATTTCCTGTTCGTACTAAATTGTGTAGGAGTTACTCTAGAAAAGGTACAGCCCACTTACCGACAACATCAATCATCGGCTTAGTTAGGGGACAGTCAGGCCAATTATTGTGCACAGACCTGAAAGAGATCGCTCATCGTCCATTCTATTTCTGAAACTCTATTCCCACCCCATTCTTCAAATAATCAGATTAATTTGTGATAATGGTATTTTGATATACTGAAAGAATCAAACGTAGCCAGAAAGAAAAAAGAAGACACAATCTATCCTTGTGGCAAATGAAAATATTATTCCCAGAAGTAAGCAGGTATCCTTCTTTCTCTAAGTTGTGTCTTGAAGGACTTTGACATTTACGCCTGACACCTGTTGTTCGTGTGAAATCTGTCGATATGAATTTGCTGCATCCGTCAGGTCGCTGCTGTTGTTGACACTCTTGTCAACATGTGGGTGCAGCAGCTCAGAGAGAGATTACTGGATCAGTGTGCACCACCCGCTGCATGTGAACCTCCATGATGAAGGAGCCCAGCGCGGTGTGAAGGATGAGGATCACAGTTTTCCCTACATATTAACACAATCGTACCCCCCCCCCCCGACCCTCACTCACTTATTTCATTTAGTTTTGTAATTTTTACCAAAGTCAAAACCACATTTAGAGAATGAAGGAAAGTTAAGGGTGACAGAGGTAAGGGGTTAACAGTTTTTTGGGAGACACATTAGCAGTAAAGCAAAGCAACCGAATACATGATTAATTTGACCTTTGAATCTCTTCCCCATACTAATGTTCAAGCTCATTAATATGTTCCGTCATGTTATACTCATTACCTAGTCAAAGACTGGGTTTAAAGTCAACTTCTCATTTAAAGCATACAAGGAGATTCAATTTTTATATTTTGTCTTTAGAAGCTTAACTTGTGAACAGTGTAACCACGACAAAACTATTGTTGTATATAGAAAATATATGTTCCCTATATATAGCTAATTCCTACTCCTTTGCCAACGGTGGCATGTTTGCATCAGTATTTGTTTGTTTGTGAGCAGGATTACACAAAGACTATTGGACAGATTACAACTAAACTTGGTGGAGGGATGTGGGGTGGGGTCAGGGTGGGTTGTGGATATGGCTTAAGAAAGAACCTATTACATTTTGGTAGAGATACGGATCACTTTCTGTAAAATAATGAAATAGTGTGTGTTTTTTATGGATTTCTCAGAAAATATTCATGGGTCTCGATGAACAAAATCAGGCAGGTTTAGAGGTTTGATATTTTTCAAATAAAAATCGAATGAACTTAAATGTGGTTTCATAAGGTAACTGTCAGACCTCGGTGGACTTAAATGCTCTACTGAGTTCCACTTAGCTAGAAATCATTTCAATGAAAAATCTTCATGACATGAAGGAGCTGGATGTGGTTAAAACATCTGGAAAAGATATGTGAACATTTAGTAAATTCTGGAGTAAAGACATTGCTGCGCTAATCACAGAACACTGTAGGTTGAGCTCCTATTCTCATCTCACTTAATAAACTGATATGATGACCTGGGCCTGGTCATGAGCACCATGGAGATAACCTACATCCCTGTTTCACACTTTATGAGTGTGAGCCTAAGAACCGGTCTCTCACTCACTTGTCACCTGAGATGGAGGTTGACAGCAGCAGCTGCGTATCTGTGTGTGGATGGGGGACAGAAATCGATCAGCGTGACTGATGGATGTTGTGACTGACAGTTACCTCCAGGTGAGGAGGAACCAGGGCTGGGTGAGGACGAGCTGCAGGTCTTGGCAATGGCACATCAGAGTGTTTAGCATGAACCTATGAACATCTCACCCCCTCCTAATGAAGCAGTTGGTGATATGTGCATTGGAAATGGTCTCAAGCCAATCCTGGCCGAGTAGCACTAAAGTAGACGACTGTCCAAATAAGAATCATTAGCTGGTAGGTGATTACATTGTTGAGATAAATTCTTCTTTGTATACATGATAGAAGTGGAGTGCTTTAGAAAGTGGTGGTTGGTGATAGAGTGGTGCATACAGTATTTGTGTGTGAATTTTATCCATCGATTTACTTTATTATTTACACCACTATTTACTCGTTTACTTTAATATTTACTCTGCTTGCTAAAGCCTTGTGACCGTATGACTGTTAAACCATTCTACTCCACTGAGAAGAGTGGGGGCAGGAAGTAACTACCCTACAACCACCAGTGAGGAAGTTCCAGTAACGACAGAAAGTACATAAATAACTAACATGAACATACAACAATTTAAGGGAGATTTTCTCTAAATGATTCTCAAGTTGATTTGTGGTTTATTTGTGCTTCAGGGTCGTTGGTTTTATCTGTAGTAACCTTTTCATGCACAATAGCACAGATAAATTAGTTTCACTGCAGAAGATCTGTGGAGAATAATTGTTTATAATAAAAGCTATTATAAACAATTATTCTGTCAGTTTAGCTGCCATTGATAGAAGACAGAGCAACGACTTCTGCCTGTTGACAAAAAGTAAATAGCATGTTGAACGTACATGTTTGGCCCCAATATCAGTATCAGGAAATGATCACTAAGTGGTAAGATCACAATGTGTATTTAACAGTGGTCAGCATGAATAACTGTGTTGTTCACTGTCCATGCTAAACATCATTTGAGAAATCAGCAAACACAACACAATTTCTGCATATTTAACCATCGTACCTATTTTAAAGAGATTGGCTACAAGCATTTAATTTCAATCTTACTTTTTAAAGCAAAATATCTAAATTATTATATCAGATAATGTTACTTTCTGCAGCCAATTCTAAAACATCCCAATTTACTAATTCATGAGTGAATCAAATATGAAAATATAATAATAATATGAAAAAAGTGTGATTCACCAAGACATTAACATTTGAATCCAATTTACGCATTGCTGGAAGTTCAGCTTTACTTCAGACTCCATAGCAGTATAGAAAATATAACACAATAAAATTCTTGAAGAAGGTAGGAATTCATCATAATTAATAAGTTGATCATAATGTCCTGTCATATTTTACGATAAGGTGCATGTTCACACACTAACTAACAAGTTGGCGCAGCTATCATTATTAGGACTTTGTATTGACTTCCATTCATAGACAATAGAAGACAAATCTTTACCATGAGCAGATCATGACTAATTACCCCGACCTCCATCTAAACACAATTCATATCTCACGTCTAACCAGGAGCTGAGAAATGGTGTTTGGCCTCATTAGACCAGGCTTTGGTCCCCATGAGGTCCCCTGTGCTTGACAAGATCAATGTTTATAGTGGAAAAGGTCCTGAAGAAGTAACAAAAACAAGTATGCATGCACACACACTAACACACATGTCAGTTTCTCCAATAACACAACAGTTCAACCTTTAGACTGACACAAGAGCTTTTTGTTCCGTTTATTCAATAATCACCACGTTGTTGGGTTAACACTATTTAAACATCCGGAGCAGTTTGAATTGTAGCTTATGATTTGAGATCAATTCGTTTTTTATTCAGCCCTGACACTGTGCATAGCAGCAAGCAGGGTATTCTTTAACCTCTGTCCCTGTGTGTGTGTGTGTGTGTTAGGACAAAAGTATTTAAAGTATTTGATGAAAGGTTTGTTTTGGTTTGAGACGTTGGTGCTACTGCAACAGTTATTAATGCTAAATATTGTATATATGATATTAAAACAGGAGAATACTTTTCTACTGAAAATGTTTTTAGGGAGCCAACTGTTACAAAAGATTAGTTTCTAGTACTTCTTCACATTCACTCAACCACAATGAGCTCCAGCAGTGGTCAAAGGTGATGCATTTTTTAAGGACATCCATACAGAAGTTATTAAAGGAGGAGGACGAGGACGAGGAGGACGAGGAGGAGGAGGTTTCTCTCAAACCACAGTTTTGCTGTTTCAGTATTTATAAGTGGTTATTGTGCACCATGACCTTGATGATCTTTGCCAGCGATCCGACCCGGTGGTTAGTCACTGCGCCGTCTCACCGACGCTGCTCAGAGCAACGAGCGGCTGAAAATGAGATCCATTTCCTTAAGTTGTTTTTGTGATGACAACTCCGAGATAACATTTTAATGGGATTCTTGCCACCCAGACCACCATGACCCCCCCGCCATAAATCTACCTACAAAAACAGCTTCAATGGCAGAAGTGTATGAGTTTGGACTCTTCTGATAAACAAAGTCATTCATCACAGTCATGTGGACTGAAGTACATGATCAGACTCAGTCAAGGATACAGCCAGACAGATACTCAGCAATATTACACTGCACGCTACATGGCTTCAGAACACATTGCCTCATTTCTATTTCATTTCTTTTTGAAAATACATATAAAAACTGCTCTTTCGGTCACTTCTGCATTTGATAAACAGACTCACTGAACTGGAGTATTTTAAATATTTTGAATGCGGGAGGCTGTGGGAGGAGAGAGAGCATTTGCACTTATTGCAGCACAATGTTTCACTTTCAATATATATAACATTGATATTGCAATGCATTAACCCCATCAGTGTTTTGCACCGTGAGATTTCAGATCCACTTGTTTCTGTTACAAGTAGAACTCATCACACAGAGTTGGGAATAGGTTTTTTTATTTACTGCGCATGACTGAGCGTGTATCCTTAAGTACGACAGAGCAAAGCAAGTGAATTCTTTCTAAAAAGCTCAATAACATCATCATTTCATTTCCCCTCGCTGACCTTCTTCATTTTCAAGCTCATTGACTCGCGATGATTTACAACTTGGAGCCAAAACAGAGTAAATAGTTTGTCACCTGGGGTCCGGCATCATTTCAAACAAAAGACATGAAAACTTCCTAAATCCACATCTATAAAGAGGTTTTTTTTGACTGCCTGAAAGTTTCAATTAGTGAAGGTTCACAGGATAATAATGTAGGTACAAGACCAGACTGGACAAATTATATCCTTATCTCCTGAAAGCAAAGCTGAAGATGCATCTCTGATTACATGGTTATTTGTTGTGGACCCTGAGACTGTGACTGAGACTTAATCTATTCCCACGGTCGGTTTATTGAGTGTTGTCGTCGGTGTTAAATGCCAGCTTCAGATCCCTCTGATTGCCAGACTAATAAATGAGTTGAACATGATATTGTTTGTTGTTGTGCAGTCATTTGGGTGATGCATTCAAAACAGTGTGATTGTTTGTTTCTCAATCACACTGAGGAGTGTCTACTGTGCACTTGGCATTCTTACATTCCCCGCCACGCTCCACTGCATGTTATAATGTGCTGTTTGTATGTATTTGTTGGAGCTGACCGAAACCATTCACTACTGAGGGGAATAATGAGGAATAAGTAACACCAGGATGTGTGGTTCTAAAGATCGTCCTCTGTGTTCCTGCTGCCGTCCACGCTGAGTGATTAGGTTCGTTTGATGGGTTGTGCAGGGCTAAATGTCAGCAACCGAACAGACACAGGACTGTGAACCAGACTGATGAAGGACCAGGATCCTCCCACACAATATTGGATCCTCGACATCGTCACTGTGTGTGTGTGTGTGTGTGAGAGAGAGAGAGAGAGAGAGAAGGGAGAAAAGAAGCGTAGATAATACATCTGTACAGACCGAGGAGGCTAATGGATTTACTAATAATCGGAGTGCTCCGTGATTTCTGATATTGAAAATGTAATATGTTTAATACACACACACACACACACACACACACACACACAACTTTGTGTTTTCCATGGTGAATCTGACTGTTTTATTTTTCTTTTGTCCTTGAATATGTGTTGAACCCCCCCAAAAAAATCCTCTCCTGTCACTGGATAGTTTAGTTTTTTATCAGGCACAAGCAAATAGTTAAACCACATATATACAAACATGCATTTCTGTGAATGTATGTGTAACTGAATTTAGATCCCAACACCACAACCATGTTGGTCATGTGATGTATAGCTCAGCTGTGTGTACATTACCTAAACATAAAGGTGTGTTACATTATTTTGCTGAAATGTGATTAAAACAGAGCTTAATGTTTTTGGTCGCTGTCACCAAACTAATGTTAAATGTTGTCGGGTCCATGTGGTGTGTCGTGCTTCTTAATTCAACAGTTTGGTAGTTATTTGAGGACCATTAACTTGTATTAAGATGTCCATTAGTAGAGATTAATTGGGTGTTAGAGAATATACAGCTGTGTGTGTGTGTGTCGGTGTGTGTGATGTTTGCTTGTTTCGACCCCATGGAAAATAATTCATGACATTTTCCGTTTATTTGTTTGTTGTTTGTAACACTGCAGTAGCTGCAGTAATGAACCATGAGTAAGACAAATGGTCTATCTCGCTCTCTCTCTCTCCCTCTCTCAAACACGCACAGGCTGTGATTAAAAAAACTGTTTTGTTCTTATTAAGTTGAGACTAAAACTTCACGGTCTGGAAGGTCTGGAAGCCCGATTAATGAGATGTGACAGACATACTGAATAAAAATGTGAAGATGTGATATGTGGTAGAATCTCAGAGGACAAACTTGTGACACGTCCGTCCACTCAGCAGCACGACCGTTCCCTGGTGAATTGTGTGACTTGTGAGGAAACACTGCTTCCACATGACCAACTGTGCTACATGTGTCATTTGTTTTCATTGTGCAGAGCAGCAGCCCTGTTCCACTCCATTAGCTTCACTGTTTATCCTCTGAGGGTCGAGATAGGTGTCGGTCCCACCTGCAGCAGCAACTCTCCAAGTGACATTTTAATTAAGGAGGCAAGTAGCACGTTCTGATTGAAATGTCAACATGGGACCCGAGTAGTACATGTGTTTGTAGGGCTGATCTCACACAACTGTGACTGTTCATTTAAAATTAAGACACTAATTACTTAGTCCTGATAGTGATAACAATATTTATTTTCTGGTTGTGGGGTTGCCAGAGTAACAACTGGTGGGGAGAGCACGAACAAGTTGTTTTAAGTGTCAGGTTGGAGTAACATTAGAAGGAAAATCATGTTCTCCTCTCTGGTGGTGATAGGAGTAAAATATTAATAGGTTCCATTCAGCAGGAAGTCCTGGAAGCAGCAGGAGAAGCAAGAGCATGAGCAGGAAAGAAAATACGACAAATACATAATAATCAGCTGGTTCCACATTAACCTGCATTGCAAATATGTTCAGTTACTTTTCATGTCCTGGAACAAGCCAACAAATCCCTGAAGGAGATTCACTAACTCACCAGACGACATGGCAGACGAACAAGGCTCCTCCTGAATGTTTCAGCTTCTCCTCCCTCTCAGCACATTAACAGGACTGCACCCCACTGTCTCTGTCAGAACGCAGCCAACAAACTCCGATGAAAAGCATCAACTTCCAAACATATTTGTCTCTGTATTTCATCCAGATGTTTGAAGTGGTAACGATGCTTGAGATCACCGTTTGTCTGAATCGCAGAAAAAAATCAATTGCTGTCATGACTTTATTTTTCTTTTCGTATGTCTGAGATGTTTTAAAAAATATATATATATTGATTGCCTCATATTTGGCCTAAAGGCTAGGGGTTCCCCACCCCTGATGTATATTGTAATATTCTTTTCTCTTTTTAATATGGAAACACAAACAAATATACATACACTAAATGTATGAATTTTTCAAAATCAGAGGAAAATGCTTTTCTTACATTTTGTACAGATTTTCTTTTGCTACATTTAAGCTTTTGAGTTTCGAAAAAAAAATTGTCGTTGATATTGTCTTAATTTAATGACTTAAACACAATACTAATTATATTGAATTCTTGTAAAAAAAAAATTAAAAAAAATTATATCTATCATGTGACTAAAAAGGGTATACGCTGATAATTATTCAATATTAACCATCACTAATTATGTGGTTCTAACAGGGAACTTTCATTGCACTGCAAACTCCATGACACTACTTTCACTTTAAACTAGTTTGCTTTGTTTATATGATGTTAGTAGAGATGATTGGAAGATGTTTTCCTCTGTTTTAACTCTACACTACCATCGTTGGAGCTTTCACATACTTCATTAACATACTGTGGCATGAAAAATTTAGACCCTGCTTGTGACTCGGGGTGAAGCATGTCGTCGAAAAACGCAGTGTGAGATCAACCATCAATTATTTAACAGCCCCACCAACCTCTAAATAGCTCTTAACAAGAAGATCTATTCAGCGCTACAGTCAGCTCATATATAAACAAGAAAACTCCCCCACAAAAGGCAAAACGTATAGACAACATACTTCTGTCAATAAATGTGGTTTTGTGCAACTCTTGAATTTGAGAGTTTGCAATTACAGCTGTTATTCATCTATTCTTACTGAATTCTCCTTTTTAAACATTCTTTATGTAATGTAATATTTGGTCTTTCATGCTACACACTAAATGTATCAAATGTGGACTTTCTTCTGTCATAGGTATTACACAGTTTGCATAAGATTCAGAAAAGGTTGAAAAAGAGTGAGGCTGCTTAATGTGTCGGACGCCTCATTAAATAGTAAAAATGCTCCATTTAACTCATCATCATCACATTTGCATGAATGAAGCACTGTCTGTTTGTTTTATGAAGTAGTTTTTAATTACAAATTAATTATGTCACAAAGCATAAACACATTTTCATCTCACTACAGTGAAATCAGTACAGTGTGTTGAATCTTTTTCACTGTTTACTGAGTGAGAAGCAGGTAGTAAAAGTTAATTTAGTTAATAGTTGATTTCATTTCATGGAAATGTACTCTTTTTCTGCATCAAGTCGAGTATGAACTTTATTAACCAGTTAAATTAACCTGGATTATTAGATTTGGTCTTAAAATGCTGAATATGCCAATAAGAATAAAGTGATAATGCTCCTTCAACCCTAAGAAGCAAAGCGGGCTCCTATGTAAACCTCTGTAAGTCATATTAAAAAAAAAAAATAAGGCAATCATTTAAACTCGAAATGCTTGTAATTGTGTTTGAGCAGTGATGTCAGTGAAGTATTAGACATATCATTAAGAGGCGGTGGTGCAGTCTTGTGCAGCCACAACAGGAGGAAAGGCAGGGAGATGTGAAATTAAAATTCACTTCAAGATGGATGACCTCTTTGGTCTCAGTTTGCAACTTCACAACAGACTTCAAAAGCACATTCATTTCACATTATTCACATATGTCATGACAAATATGTGTCTGAAAATCTTAAAACCACTCTGGAGTTTACAGGAAGTTGTAACATGTTCTAAGGCATATATTTCCTATGGGTTCAAAGTAAACATGATACTGATTTGTCCTGAATTACTCAACTCATTCTGTTTTTGAGACCAATGTAAGAACTGCCTGGATTATTTTCAGTGCAACAGGTTTTCAAATGAAGTAACTTTTGCAGGAACAAGTAGTGATGAGGGGGTCTGGAAGTGTAGCACTCAGACAGCATATATACGGTGGTTTGAGTCCTCTGATTGGTCAGGTTTCAGGGAACAAAGCCAGTTTGAGCGTGTCGTACTGTGAGGTTCAAGTTGATCGCACGAGTCAAAAGGCTTTGTTTTTTAAAGCACGTACTGTCTTATTCCCAAAAATCCTCCCCTCACGTTGACACTCAAAGTGTGCACTCTATTAGTTTTGCAAATCAGCACATACAGCAAATGTAGCATCTGGGGAAACTTAACTAAACCCAGAGCTTCTGTGTTGTTATCGCAAAGGCACTACATTAGCATCCATCTCTTTAAAAGCAACTCACAATGGATTATGTTGAGCTCTTTCTCAACATTCAGAAGGGAACCATGGTTAAGACATCTTGAAGGTTCAGGGAGCACTTATGGTCATAGAGGAATATGCAGGCAGGGTGTGATGCAGAGTTCCATTTCAAACCTCAAATATACAACTTAGGAAAGGAGTCCTGCTTTCAAGTGACAGACAATGTGTATTTAGCACTACAGTGTTGCAGTGTAAACAGTGTATTAAAGGAGCAGAGTTTGTATAAAGCAGTCACAAATAGTTTAACTGGTGGTAGAAAACCATCAGTGAACACAGTTCGTGCTGTAGGTTGTGCTTGTGTAACTGAACAGATGAATTTCAGGATATACAATAAAAAGAGAAAAAGTGGTTATGTTGGTTTCTGTGTTTATCCCTGAGATTGTCTGTGGCACAGTGCAGAACATCACTTAATGAGCTCTTATTTCCCACTCAGGCATCAGTACACTGCATGTTAACAAAGTCATTTAAAACCATTCACTTTCTGGATATATACACAAAATTTACATTAAAACTGAAAAAAAAAAACACAACATGAATATTAAATTCCAAACAATGAGGATGCAAAACAATTCCTTCTTCCCAATAAAAAAAACATTCCACATGCTGACGTTCACTGGTATTGAGCCGGCAGTTCGGAGGCAGACTCCTGTAGTGGTTGCAACAGTCTCTGCATCGACTCCAGTGCTTTAACCAGCTGAGGGAGTGTTGACTGGAGTCCATTTGCTGCCCTCTGCTCAGCTCCATCAGTCGACCTCGGGCATACACTTAAACCATTTGGACACACGGCCCTGACTCTTGGCTGCTCTCCCCTGTAACCCGTCCACGTAGTGACCGTACTCACTGATGGCATCTTCAACACGCGTGATGTACAGCCAGCTGATTATCACACCAAAGAACTAGAGAAAGAGAGACAGAGAGATAAGCCAAGTGCCGGAAAGGAAGGAAGGAATGTCACAGATGGTGCTCGTCATTTGTTGATGTTTCCCTCACTTGATACCTACCCCCATGTCTTAGTCGTTTCCAAAAAGGATGCGAGGAAGAGATATGACATGCATGCACAGAGCTGGAGACATGCACATTAAAATCATCACCCAGATCTGGCTGATTTATACAGACAACAGAATCTTCCTATGACTATATTATAATCCATGACAGGGGTTAAAATGGGAAAAGGATCCACAATGAAAAGAATTTCTCTCATGAATGATGAACAGGAACTGCAGACATCTTTAACGATGGTGAACCAGATACATTTTTTGTGTGAGGAGACATGAAATAGGTCAATGAAGTTTTATCAGTTTGTGAATCAGTTTATTTCGCCTGCTTTATTTGAAACTTCACTGAAAAGACCAGCATGCAAAACGTTTTGTGAAAACTGCACTTCTTATTTTCTCACTGGGAACAGCGTCGAGTTGTCAGATGAACCCGAGGTAAAGCAATTTACATTTAATCATGGCTAAGAGTTGTTTTCATCAGACAGGCTGTTGAATATGGATAAGGTTTTTTGGGCTTCCAATATTTGAAAACATTCTGGAACTACAGATGCACCTGTTCTGTCACTGTGAGACCTTCAGCAAATATTTCGGTGAGACTTTGATACATATGAAGGTTTCCTTCTTAAATGTTTGCTATAATTATCCATTCAGCAGAAATCATCAGAGGAGAGTAGCCCTTACACCAGTACAATAATTCATGAGATGGACTTAATCCCAAATCACATATAGAACCCTTTCTACTCAGGGAGTAAACCTGCCTGTTTTTGTAACTAATGGTCTTGTATTTAACAATGCACTCAGGGATAAGGGGGTTTAAACTATGGTTTGTTTGTGTGTGTGTGTGTGTGTGTGTGTGTGTGTGTGTGTGTGTGTGTGTGTGTGTGTGTGTGTGTGTGTGTGTGTGTGTGTGTGTGTGTGTGTGTGTGTGTGTGTGTGTGTGTGTGTGTGTGTGTGTGTGTGTGTGTTTGACAGAAAACAATGACTCGTGCTCCCCAGGCATACCCATGAGCCAATGCGCTCCCGCTTTTGTGCTTGCATGCATGACACATGCACGGGGAAACCCAGATGAAAAATTAAAGCAATAGCCCTGTAGTCTCACATGGTTCCTCAGCACGTGTGTGTGTGTGTGTGTGTGTGTGTGTGTGTGTGTGTGTGTGTGTGAGAATACCTGCGGCAGTAGGATCCCTAACAGCAGTCCAGCCATGATCTTATAGTTGTCTAACAGCCAGATGAAGAAAGCATCAGTGCAGCCTCTGATGTGAATGATTTCAATCAAGTCCAAACGCTACGAGAAACACAACACTTCTTATCAGGTAGGTCCATTTTCACAGTTTTATAACATTTACACCTGAGAAACATAACAATAATATATTTAACCTGTGTGCTGAGTTATCACAAATATGATGGGTTATCTGTAAGGTTTGGTTTTCTATTTCAAATTCTATTTCACATTTTGTGTTTACTTGTATTTGAAAATGATGTGAGTAACATCTTGGATCTGTGAGGGTCAGACCTGCTTTCAGTGGGGGGGAGTTTTTACAAACAGAAAACCTTGAATTACATCCTGCTTCCAGTAATATTAAAAGCTTTATTTTTTTTTTTTTTTAAATCTGTGTCTAAATCAATAATGAAATGCTTTTATTTGTGAGTTGCTGAAAGGCTTTGCTGCAGAAATGGTGAGAACCACAAAGTGCACATGGCTGCCACAGACTCACTGTGTCATTGCAGGGAAAACATCCACCACCATCCCATAAATCTACATAAATTCACTGGCCGACGCTCTGACACTGCCAGCGAATATTGTTATGATCTGGCTTTTAAAGCAAGCACCATCATTTGTGTGACACTTTTTAACTTTGAAAACGTGTGAATATCCGTCCACACAATTATATGTAAACTAACATAACCTGTATGACAATAAACATGTCCAAACATCCAGCTGGTCTTAATTCAGGCCTTTCAATCAGTCTTACCTCTTGTTTGATCACATCGCAGCCACACATAGTGTTGGCCACTTCATTAGGCTGCAGGAGAGAGAGGCAGAGGGACAAAGACAAGAGTTAGAAATAAAAAGACAGTGAGAGACAGACAGTAAGAGCACTGAATAGTCTTGAGCATCAGGAGTCCACAGCAAACAGAGGAAAACATCATAAACTAAACAGCTGAAGATTTAAGCAACTATTGCAAGACTTTGATTCGTCACTGGAGCACATGCTGTTAGGTCAATGATAATGACCAATGCACTTACACATGGACCTCATACATGAACTAAATATGATTTAAATGAGAATTTAAGTGACCCTCTTACCAGAATGACTATGAAGCTCTATGTGAAAGACGTCACTTGTGTCTATTTTACATTTGTACCAATTGACTACAGTCTAGAGAGTGCACATGCATTTTACTGTTCACATAACATAATGACTGTGTGTAATTCCAGTATTTTCCTATGTTAATAGAATAAGTATTATAAATAAATCACAGTTGTCAATCAGCTGCAACAAGATGTGATCAGTTTGAGCTTCTGTCCCCACCATGTGTCGTCTCTGGCACACAGAGTTGTGTCATTTGCCCGATTTTCCCTCCATCACCACATGTCAAGAGCAAATATAACTTATGCGATCTGTGAGACACTTTTTCTCAATAGAGAGAAGAGTTTTTATTCCGGAGACATTTATGTAGAAAGGACAAACGCTGGTGGCGGTGGATCAACCCATTTTAATAGTAATGACGGATCAATGTGAATAAAAAAGTTAATAAAAAGAAACCCCTCTAAAAATTGATTAGTGCTTCACCACTGTAGAATATCTTGACTGTGATAAAAGCAGACCTGACTACAGTAAAAATACTAATGGCTGCCATTAGGTAGCCTAACATTATTTGAGCCCAAGCAGCAAGAACTGCTACTTCATTAGACACAATACGTTACTTAAGTAACGGAATGAAAAACAAATTACAACCACTGAAAGAAGAAAAACAATTATAGACATAACATGTAGGGTAATAGGAAATCAAATAACTTTATTAATTAACCTTTTCATTACAACTGACTTAATAATGTCTGATGTAATAGACCAAAAGACTCAATAATGCAGCATTGCGAGTCAGTTGAGATAAAAATCTAAATGCAGAGCTCTGGTAACAGAATAAATATTGAGGATACAGGATAAAGGTTTGGTGAGTTCAGCTATGAGGGATTGTTTATCAATTTAGTCTGAATAAAACCTTTTTGTTTGTTCTCTGTGAACTCTGGGAGAGTGTAGGTGTATAAATTACAGGGGAACATGTGATGTTTTGTGTGGGAGGAAATCGCCTGTCTTTGTGTGTGTGTGTGTGTGTTAAATGCCTCTATAATAATAAGAACATCCAAACTGAAAAGTGTGCAGGGCCACACAGTCCTGTGTTAAATATAGAGATCCTGACTTTATCCAAGCTGTTTAAGTAATGTCACGCAGATGCTGGACCTGTATACACAGTATAACCATCAGATGCTGTTTTCTATGGGATATGGATGGTAATGACAGCTACAGTTAATGCGGATTACAACAGTATTTTTAGTTAGTAAGTAAGGACCATACCTGCCAAAGGAAAAGTACAACATTCAATATGCATGAAAATTGCATTTAATCTTTTAAAACAGTACTGCAGTAATGCCGATTTGCACTTGTGAAACACAACACATGCAAACAAGGACACCAATATTCCAATATTATCCATATTAAGACAATAGTCTGAATAAATTAAAGTCTGAATAAGACACTGTTAAATAAAAAGCTTTTTCTGATTACCTTAACCTGAATAAGGTTATACTCTGAATAAGAAATAATCTTATTATGACTCGTAAAGTATTTTGACCTTATTCACATTACGAAGACATTTAAACATCTTCATCACATTATATAAATAACAGCAATTACCAACTGCTTGAGCAATCATGCTCTAGGTTTGAGCGTAAACAGGATGGAAAAATAATGAGAGGAAGCTTTTGCAAAATTCTGTATTTAAAATTCTGGCGGGAACGTTATATGATGAAGTGAACCTAATGTTGATGTGAGTCATAATCAGATGTACTGAATATGAATCTAATATTCTATTAGCAAGTCATGTCCAGATAGATAATTACAAAATTGTCAGAATAAGGTTAATAGCAATAATTCTTTGTGTTCTTTGTGTAAAAAAATATATAATCTGGACAGTAGTGTACATGTAAACATTTAAACACATCGAGCTCATGATGATGTTCAGGCCTTGTTTTCTAGATTTCAAGTGCTGTGTTGTGATGAAAACAATATAAGTACAATATAGTCTTACCACCTACTATGATATTTTACTAGCAGCAGTAGTAATAGAACTGGTTTATTAGTGATAGCTGAACCCAAGCTGAGATGGAACAGATAACACTGGGCTTCTATATTAGTAGTTTAGCAGTAATAGTTCCAGGAATGGTGTCAGATATTGTCAGCAGCAGTTAGTGTTGTGATAGTAGTAAGAGTTAAAGTAATCGTGGTACCTACCTTAGTAGTAATGCAGCATGTATACGGGACACCGCAGGCCATTGGACCAGGTGCAGAACAGTTGTGGTACATGTTGACCTCCCAGTCTTTGTACTCCTGAGCTCCGCAACACTTAAACTGCAAGAGATGAGACAAGTGCAGTGATGAGACGAGTGCAGTGATTGGAAGAAGGAAGGAAAAACAGAGATAAAGAACGAGATGGAGAAAAATGTATAAGTTAAGGAGGAGATAGAGTAGAGATGGGGTGGGCAGAATTGAGGGGAGGGATAAAAAGTAAACAACTTTTTATTGCTTATTATTTTTGCTGTGCTCAGGCAATGCCAGTAACATTTTGCAATGAAATTAACCATAATTAATGATGATTTGCATGCAATTACGAGTCTGTTTTTCAAAGTGTGCATTTGTCTCCCTGCTACTTTACCTCTATTCGTTGACAGGTGTGATGGTCAGGGTTAATAATTGCTCTGAATCATTAATTTAGACAATATCTCAACCGGTATATTGATCAACTTGATCTATATAACACATTTCATGACAGAGTTACAAAGAGATTAACAGGAACACAAATGTTAACTAGAAGGGCCCTCAGACAGCATCTACCTCCAACGTCCTATCTCACTGTGGTAAAGAAAAAAGGGAATCATTAATTCTGGATCTTGCTGTTTATCAAGATCCATTCCACAATGTAATGAGTTCTAGATCACACCTAGAGCCTCCACTGATTCTTGCCAACCTCCTGCTGTTTGTTTACGGGCACAAAATAACGTGAAACCAACCAATTACTTTTATTGTCCTCTCAAGTCATTACTGAACAAAACTTCAAGTAAAAAAAACCTTCTTATTTCAAAGGGCCAATAAACCAAGCTGGAGCAGCTATCAATAGAAAGATAATTATTTTTGCTATCGGTTGAGTTACAATGACTCAAACATGGTTTCAAACAACTTCATTATTTGGTATAATTGACTGTTTCTGTGTCACATCGTGCGGTTTATAAAACAGCTTTTTCAAGCATCCATGATAATTTCATTTTCATTGAATAAATAAAAACTGAGATAATTCATTCTGATGCAAAACACAAAGACATTTGTCATGGTGGATTGTTGAACTCCTCAGGGCAGTTAAGGCAAAGCTGTAACAAGGAACTCTAATAGGAAGCAGCTGTCACTGATGTTATTAGGGATGTAGAGGTGGGGAGATTTCTCAACCCTCAGATGCATCAAGCTGCAGACGTTTACAACTCTGAATCGATCCTGAAACAGGACAAAATCGATTCATGTTTTGCGCTCCTTTCATTTCTTGATTGCTGAATAATTATAACAAGGCTGGTTTAACTGAATGAATGTCAAATCAATGTGGAGAGCACTGACCACCGTTATAGACTGACTGGTGTTGTTTGATTTTTGAATTGAAAACCTTATTTTCTAAATTACAGCACAATTGTAAATAACAGTAACAGTCTAAAATATTTTTATCTGGAATCAGTCATTTCTATTTGATTTGTATTTTCACTGGAGAGAGAGCAGCTGCAGAGAGTAACAATTAGGAAACCCAAGAGTCGCTATCAGCTGTGCTCGGTGGTCATTTAGTATGACAGATACTTTCTTGGGAGGAGGGAAGTGAGTCCAAAAGGCAGTAAAAGAGAAAAGGAGGACAGACAGGACAAAGGGTCAGACTCCAGAGAGACAGTAAGAGAGGATGAGACAAGAGATAAAGAGGAAAGGTGAATAAATGAATAAGAACTAGTGGGCTCTTTGGCAGACAGTGCGATCATGATGTCAGGCTGCCAGGAAGTAAATATTTCCTCCCGATGCTGTGACAGCAGAGAACGCCAACTCTGGGCTCCACACAAAGGTTGCAGGGAGGCAAAGCAATTACAATGTGATTAATATCTGTAACTGTAAGCTATTAATCAACAAAACATTACAAGTTAAACAGGCAGAGTAACAAGTAGGTGCAGCTGTACAGTACAATACAATTCATCAGTCATGCAGTGAATAATCACTTTGGGAAGAGTCATGTCGGGGGCAGTTTTTAAGATCAACCTGAAGCTCCGATCTCTCAAAACACCGTCCGACACCAACGAGACTGCAGAAGAGGACTGAGGTACCTCTCACACTATAAACTCTCCCTGCATTCACTTTGCAGAGGGGATGACTGTTGACTAATATTAAAGCAAAATATAAAGTACGTCAAGAATTGTGACCAGTTACTCTTGTGTTTTCCTTTATTTTCATCTCTGTCTCAATAAAACACTATTTCGGTTTGACCCTAAAACAAAGGGTAATGCCTTATATCACAGCCCAGAGTAATTACTCCAGAGTTACAGTGCACCAATCAGTGCATGCATGTAGTATATCTGAGAGCTGAAGTTATGGATTTAGGGGGTAACAATTTTGGGATTCTAAAAATAATTATTTATACTTCAGTGATGTCTGAGGTGGTCTCAGGAGGTCAACTGGGTTGTCCACTAATCGGAATGTCAGTATTTCGATCACAAACTCCTTCAGATTGCATTTTGAAGTGGCCTTGAGCAAGATACTGATCCCCAGACTTTACCATCAGTATGTAAATAAATGTGTGATAGAGACTCACTCTACCAATGTGTGTATAAGTGTGTATGTATTTATATGTATAATGTGGATATTTGGGAGAAACTTTGAGAGAATTGATACTACAGTTATTATCCAACTACTAATGCTACTATGGTAACGCTGATATTTGATCCTGTTTTATATGGTTAAAAGAAGTGATTGATTTTGAAGCCTAAGTGATGACAAGCTGCAGCGGCTGACTGGTTTACTCCCTTGATAAACGGGCTGACAGCAAGACACAACTCAGTTCATCCAGTGCTTCCTGCCTTCATTATTATAATGCACTCACATGCATGACAAGGTTATAAAGGATAAAAAAAACATGTTTCTTTAAGATAATTTTATAAAACTCTGAGGCTCTTTCATTCCTGTTCTAACTCAAATAATTATTTTATCAATATACTGCCAACAACAGCATATGTAAACACGGCATAATAATTAATTAAAAATTATTATCCTGAATATTTTTTATAATTTTTCTTTAACATAATTGCGCACTGACTGAAGCTAAATAATGTTAATGATAAAGAGTTTTGTGATAGAGTAGTGATGCTGACCTGTTATGTTTCGTTACCTGATGAGGTTCCTGTTTTCAGTAAACAAGGTTTTACAGGCACAATGGTATTGACTCTGCAGCAACTGCTTCAGCATTCAAATCAGCCTGACATTATTGGATTTGCATGAAGCGTGACCTCCATATTGTAATGGTCTGTACAAGTTCAATATGTTAGTATTTTATTTTCATTGTGTTTAAAGTTAAAATGTCATTTAACAACCTCTACTGTTCCTAGAGTATTAAGAGTAAATAAGTAAATAATCAGCCTCTTGTTTACAGCTGAAGGTGTTGCAATCCCTCAAAGATTGAAAAGGACACAGTGGACAACAACAACAGCCAGGAGGTAATCAGTCAGTGAAACACTGGCTGACAGCTAGTGGCCATGAGATGATAAGGAGGAACTCTTATCTTGTTGTAGAGAAGCAGAGGATCTACAGTAACACAACCTGACCAAACAATCAATGGCTGCAAACGAGTATGGACTGTTCCTGCCAATGTTAAGCCAGCCTTCTATCTGATGGATGGATGCAGACTTAAAACTGATCAATCCTCAATCAATAGATAGATAATAGAGAGGTGGAGTTACCGACTGGTCAGTTTTGACAGGGCATCATTGACTGGATATTTTAAATAACTTCACTAAAACTACACTTTGATCAACTCTTCATTTCATTGTTTTTGTTAATTCATTCAGCATTCAGCTCTTATGTTTGCAGTGCTGTGAAACGTGTTGATGCAAACCACATAATCCCAGAAGCTGTGAGAACACTGATAGTTGTAACTCCTGATTAAAAACTATCTGGAATATTTAAGCTGTGTGGTGTTCATGAGGATGGGCGTCTTGATTTGCGAAGGTGTCCTCTGATAAAGCAAGCGAAAATGCAGCTTATTTCAAAAAGGCACAGCAGTAGTTAATATTATTATAGTGTTTTGAATAGGCAATGTAATTGTGATGGGGAGAAGCTCTTCGCTGTCTCTCTGTGTTGAAGACAATGGAATAGTTTGTGGTGTAATAAATGTCATATTTCCATTAGAATACTGAGGACTCATTAGTATTTTGAATAACCAGGCAATGTAATTGTGCTGGGGGAAGCGCTTCACTGTCTTGCAATTTTGAAGACAATAGAATCCTTTCTAGTGTAGTAAATGTCATATTTCCATTAGAATACTGAGGGGCAGTGGACGGAAAAGGTCAGATTGGAATTAATTTCCTACAGGATATGATGTGTCCTGTCACTGATCCATGTGTTCGTATTGTGGTAAGAGGATGGGAGTTTTCTCATTTCCTGTTGTTGCAACCTGATATGTCTTTATAGCTGGATCAAAAGCTTAAAGGTGGGTTCTGAAACTGGAAAGACTGAGTTTCTAGTGAAAACATCTACGAATTGGCGACATGTTTACAAACCTCACTACATCTGAATACAGATTAGAGTTTTTTTTTACACATTTGGCACGCACAACATTTACAGATTCCTGTACATATCTCAGCACAATCCTATTATCCACACAGAATGAGGTGATACAACACAAGTCTCCACTCACAGCTCTGCTACAAATGCTTATAAATATGAAGCCGAAACCATGAAATGTTGTTGAAGGGTGTGGTATGGGTCAAGGAAAAGCCAAATACATTTTGGTGCGGTTCCCAACAAAGCGACAGATCTAGGATTTTACTTACCACTTTCTTTAACATTGTGAGAAGTTGTGTTTTGGGATATTTTAACTAAATTCTCAATGAATAACACATAAATCTTGATTAATTGAAATTTTTTGTGGACTGATCTTTCTGTGAGTTCAATTTGGGGCAGATCGAAATACAGATGCAGATATAGCGGATTAAAATGTTTTTTATAAGGGTATTGTTGAGCGGGGGCAAAAAAAGGTGTTTTTTCATTCTACTTTCCATCTGAGCTCAGTCCCACAAACCAGAGAGAATAAAAAAAGAAATCTCTCATGCCAAATATCCACAGCTGATCTTATTCTGACAGAAAATTAGCAACTAGTATATCTTGATCATAGAAAGAAACAGACATGAATGATAGCCTCACCACACATTGGCACATCAGAGTAACATAACTACAAGCTGACACAGTTCCCCAGATGAGGAACTTTACCCGACTTTCAATTCCTAAACCTTAATATCTCACAACCAGCTAAGTAACTACTTATAGGGCTTCAATCATCCAAACTATCGATCAAGTCACAATCTGGTCACTCTGCGACAAGGAGGGACGCCTGCAGATTGAAGGAGCATTTGTTGTTTCTCTTCTATTAAAAAGATGACTTGCCGGCTGCTTCTTAATTTCACTGTGTGATCAGTCTGACACTGCATCACTGTGTACTTGATCAAAGTTGGCAGTTAAATCCTCAGCTGCTGTGTGTGTGGCAGGATGATGGACTCGGGGAGCAGGTGTACAGTTTTGGCTTGGCACATTTCGCTCAGTATTTGGACACGACTTGCTGCGATTATCAAAGTTCACTGGTGGTAGTTTTAACAGACCTTGAATCCGACGTGTGATGGTAACCATGGTTGCCGACTGTTCTCTATGTACATTATTTGAACGTGACCTTTAAATTGGATGTTTTGTTGACAGGAATGTTTGGGTGAAATGACAGAAAAGTAAGAGTGGTATAACCTTACCTTCTTCTGAACAAAGTCCATGATATTTTTGAAGTCCAGGTCATCATAGTAGTTGACTATGCCCTTCCGGATGTTCTTGTTCAGTAAGTCCACCGTCTACGTGAGTACAAATACATAATTCAGTTAGGGTGTGTTCAAGGGACAGAGGGGGGGGGGTCATGCTACCTTGTTGTTTATGTCAATGTCACAGCTGATGGACCATCAGTATGTCACACAGGCAGCTCAGCTCTGCAGAGGAAGTGCTGTGACTCGTCAAGGTGACTGATCCACTGAAGTGGAATATCAAAATGTGTTGAGCAACAGCAAACATCTGTCACTCACAATCTGGTGCCGAGGGGTCACGTTAGGTTAATGTGTCAATCTATCCACAGACTTGAAAAACATATTTTCCGCTTGGAACTCCACTTAAGTAAACTCATGGAAAGATTTTCCTTCAGGAAGATGTCAATTTATTCTAATCATTTTACTACACTGTACTGTTTGTAATTCGTTAGTTGTATAAAACTCTGCCATGGAGGTTATGCTTTCCCCCCTGTCCATTTGTATGTTGGTTTTGCAAAAACTGTTTTTCACAAAACTTGGTGGAAGGAGAGGAGGAGGGCCAAGGAAGAAGTCATTACATCTTAGGGTGGATGCAGGATTTAAAATTGTGAAATAGGGTATTTATAAACATTTAAACAGATTTTCAATGCATGGATTAATTGATGAAAAACAATCAGTCATATTTAGGGGACTGATATCTATGAGTGCGCTGATTCAAATAAAAACCCAGATCTGGCTCATTTAAATGTGGTTTCATGGGGGTCTAGCTGTTGTTTAGTAACAAATAGGGCGAGGAAACTACATCAATGAGTAGCTGAGTTAATCTGGATTTATTGGAATCAAAAGTTTATATGCATCTTCAAGAGAAGAGAACTATGTCCAAATGAAAATTACGGATTTGGTTCAGAATTTAAGGAGACTATTGGGCCTTGGCTGAGATACGTGCTCTACTGAGAGCTATTCTAGTTTCTAGTTTATTAGCCTCGGACGTGTTTTCTTATTCAGGTCTAGCAGTGCTCTGTCTTCACGTCTCCTTGATGAATTGAGACTGCTACCCTCATGAGATTAAAGCAAATGAGCTTTTCAATTGATTTATTTTCTTCCTCCTCTGAACATACCAGGCCCTCACAGTGAATCTATTGGGCGAGACATTGCCGTTTAAACCACATTAGAAAAAGCGACTTTATAGACATGGAGTTAATCTACTAGTTTCCCTTTGAGACAGATGACACTGAACCGTTATTAAAGAACTCATCACAATATCACTTGGTATTTTCATCTTAAACGTGGCAGTCTCTACTTATTTGGCCAACTGGAAATGAGATAATTGTAAAATAAAGAAAAGACATGCAAGCAGCTGGACATTTACATTAAAATGTATTGCAGGACACTTTAAAACTATAAACTATTTAGAAACTATAAAAGTTAATTCCATTAAGTTTAAGTTTGCAGGGAGGGGGATGTGTTCCACAACTGAAGACAGAGGCAGCCTAAAAGACTAAAGGAGAAATAAATGAAGTTTTTGAAAGAAGGATTAAAAGGAAGAAATGTGTGAGAGAGAGACAGAGGATTGAATACAAAGACAGGTCAAGCATACCAATATCACACAAACAATAATCCTATCTCATCTTGAGCAGGCTCATTCTGATTATGGAGTCCCTGTACATTTCTAGACCAGAAATATGTGCAAATAAGATTTCAGTTTGATGTCATAATCCCCATTTAATAAAGATTGTATACCACCTGCATGGTTTAGTTAATTATTTGTTTAAAATATGCAGCGACATTGATATGGCATTAATACTTTTTTATTTATTACAAAATTTAGCTAGACTATTTATATTACCTCGCCTGATGTATGCAGTGAACTGAGACCATAGGGGGAAAAAGTGTAACGTTATTTAGATTCATTTTTCTTTGGTTCGTATCATGTCCTTATAAACAGCAGCAGACCAGTGTCAGCTTACTGATATATAAAGCTCTGCATATTATCATGTTCCCTCATGACAGAGCGGCAGTAAAATAATCTGTCCTCTGTCCAGATCTTCATGGTGGAGGGGATGGTGTGTAGCCAAATACATTTTTCGAGCTGTAATCTCAACTTTCAATATTTTATATATAATCTTAATGCTTTGGTCTATTCTGTACAATACATAATAATTTCCTTGCATGTCTTAATATGTTTTTCACCTGTAACAGATTTATTGGGTTGTTTTTCTGTATCCAGTGGGAGGTAAATAGGATGTTGCAAGCTCCACAGATTTTAAAGCCTTTGAGGCAAATTTGTGATCGATCCCTCCACTATCTATGCTTTGCTGAGGATGGAAGTGTTTCTAACAGACTATTGATCAACACCAGGGACAGCTCACCTGGTTGCGGAAGACCAGCGCCAAGATCCCTCCGAGCAGCTCCAGGATCAGACAAACTGCCAGAGTGTACATGAACTGTGATCAAACGGATAACAGGGAAAAGTACAATTATATACTTAGACATGTTTACCTTTATACTAGTGAAATAAAATTCATAATGAACATACATAAACATAATACATAAATAAATTAACTAATTAAATAATTTTTAGTTTACAAATTATACATCAGGATCTTTCATCACTGTCTCACACTTTATCTGTTGCCAAAGACGCAGCCATCTGTGCACTGTTTGTTTGTGAGCTCTGAAAGACATCAGTACAAAAGGGGAAGTCTGTCTGCATCACTGCTAAAGAGATGCTTTATAAACGTGGGGAGGGCCAACAGTCTTAGTTTCACATTTTAGCTAATATGCATTAAAATGAACAGGCACAACACAAAGAACAGAGATGTTCTGATAACAACACACACAGCAGTGTGGCTTCATTCACTGTGTGTGCGTGTGTTTGTGTTTGTGTGCGTGTGTTTATCTTTGGATACTTTTTTTGCAGGTTTGATGTTTTAAACTGATGCAATGGTGAGATAAAAGTCAATATTAACCCATTAGTTTACAACTATACAGCTTTAAAAATAATACGGCAAAGTGGAAAAAACAATAGCTCTTATGTGTCACTATGAAAAATACAGAATTAAACATTTACATACAATAAAGTCTAAAGTCTTAAAGTCTTAAGTATTAAGTCTTTTACTAAGAATCTAGGGGCCACATAAATAACTTGTGTACAAGAGCACCACTCACCACTTTCAGTAGAGTGAGATTATCTCTCAGTGAAGCCAAGACTCCAATCAACGAGACTATAAACATGATAATTCCCAGGACGATCAGGATTACAGCTGGGGCCAAAAACATCCCCTCCAGTGTCTTAAAGCGTTGTCTCTCCACCTCAGCATAGATACCAATGGAAAGGAGAAATCCACCTGTTAACTGGAAACAAAGAAGAAGTAGATACCAAGGCTTAGTCATCAGATGTGATATAATGGGAAAATGGTAGAATTAGTAATTTGTTATTCTTTCAGCAACTTTAAATATGCATAATACACAGGGCCGGCCCTAGCACATTTTGCGCTCTAGGCAAGCTTCACTCCTGGCGCCCCCCCCCCCCCCAAAAAAAAAACAAAAAAATATTTTTTCAAAACGATTTTCCACAAAAACGAAAAAAATTATGTATTTCTTCATCGAAGTTGCTTGGACACACACACTCTAACCATAAGCCTCAATGTGCTAGCATGTTCTGACAACACCGTTTTCGAGTTTTGGCTCATTTTACCCTAATGTTAATACCACAGCAACAAAGTATACAGGATGAATGGAGCAGCAATAACGACATGGAGCCTTCAGTTTCTCATCCAGACTGCAACTTATTCAAATTAAACACAATTTCAAGTACAAGCATTTCTCTGAGTGTAACTGCATTTTAAAGTGCATAAAACATACATTCAATTATTATGGTGTCTCTTTACTTCAAACATTATCACTCATAAAGAAATATAAACATTTACAATATAGACCTATTGAACATTGGCTTATAACTGGTCTTATAAGGCACAATAACAATACATGACTTAATTACAGAGTCTGTTTGTGTCGGAGCTGAACTACACCCTGTCTAAAGTAAACAATATACTATCTCGACCCGCCTGCAAGACGAGCGCAGGTAAAATAAACACCTATACAGGCGAATGTAGCCCCGCCCACCTATTGGCGCGAGTGTCCCACTGCACAGCGGAGTTTCTAAGTTTTTACCAGTCTAAGTAGACAATCAAAACGATATCAATATGTCTCAATGACACTCGTGGTGCTCAAGCGAAGCTTTAGGAGCTAAAGTAGGTGACTCCACCCACTACTAACCCGTAGAACACAGGAGGAATGCAGCAGCAATTAAGAAACGGAGCATCCAGTTCCTCATCCAGACTGCATCTGGCCTGTGGGAGGACGTTACCCCCAGAGAGACAGTACGGGGTGCAACTGCTCCCATGCCAAACGTTCCACCTGAGTGCTGCGGTCGTTTACTGATTTCTCTAATGAAACATAAACCACGTGACTATCACGTATATAAGTAGGAATAATCTTTAATTACTGTTAAAGTAATTAAATACAATATTTTGGGGCATACCACATATAGAAGGGGGCGCAAAAATTATTTTTTTTATATATAGATTTTTTTTTATTTTTTTTTTGCTGGGCGCAGTTTTTGGCGCCCCCCTCTGAGTGGCGCCCTAGGCAACCGCCTATGTCGCCTGTAGGAAAGACCGGCCCTGATAATACACACAAAGAAGCATCAAGCTTTGTCTCCAGGTTGATACATGTACACACACACACACACACACACACTTGCACACACAGGGTTTGGTCAAATATTAAATTAGCTAATTAAATCAAAAAATTTCTATTAACATCAACTATTAACATCAACTTTGAAAAAACAGTGACTTCTGTAATTACGCTGCATTAGTTAATAGTGGAAGATATAACACATGTTTATATATCGTAGTCTTATAAGTTCATATATTCATTAATGGTTAATGTAAAGAATCACATGGCATTACTCATTAGTTGCGATGGTTTTATAATCAAATAAAGCTGCAGGAAACCAGAGAACTTCAATGAGGCCACCAGCTCATTTTGTAGGCCCATACTATTTGATTTAACTGTTACCAGGATAATTATAGACTTGGCCACTATGTTCACCGGGGAGTAAAGTTATGCATTAAAAAAATTGTGACTTGCCAACAGAAAGGGGAAAAAAAAAGGTTATGTTCAATTGATCATGTTGCCAGCAGGCCAAGCTGAACCGCCAGGAAATGGACGATCTGCTTCCGAGTGCCATGAGATGGATATTTGGGGCTTGGATCAGCTCACATGAAATTTGTTACGTACATTTATTATTAATAAAATGGAAAACCACCTGAGTTATTGAAACCTTTGTGCTTTCTACCAATTAGCAAAATGCTATCATGCTAATTATGCTAAACCAACATGTCGAACATGGTTGTTCCTACTTTACCTCAGCATGTTAGCATTGTCACTGTGAACATATTGACATGCTTGCTTTAGCATTTAGCTTGAAGCACTGCTAGGCCTAAGTGTGGCAGCAGAGTGTTGTGTTACAATGGTTGTAGGCTAACCTTGTTTAATCTTCCATGGATCAACTCTATCTATGAAAAGCTGAAACTGAAAACTGACCTCTCTGAGCATTGGCCTGTCTGTAGGAATCTCTACAGCCTCGATAGTAGGAAACTTCTGCTGTGAGCCCACACAAAGTAATTAGTCTAATTATAATCTGCTTTTCATCTGACTGGAGGAGAGGACAGATAATGTAGCATTATTGTTTATAAATGACAGCTTTCTTTAATTAGGTTCTCAGTGACACTTTGTTGGACGCACACACACACAAACACACACACACACACAGCCTTACCCCATCTGACTCATAGTCAATTACTCCAACTTACTTCAATAATCAATTGAAGCCTGACTTTAGTATTGTGAACTATCAGTGGTGTGACGCAGATAATTTGTCTAGACTGTACACACACACACACACACACACACACACACACACACACACACACACACACACACACACACACACACACACACACACACACACACACACACACACACACACACACACACACACACACACACACACACACACACACACACACACACGTCCCTTTATGATTCTTTCAGTTGCTCAGTTTGTCTTCTCTTCATCCATTTATCATGATGAATGTAGGCAGGATGTGAACAGGCAACTGAAGTTGTGACTGATCAAATCCCAATGAACCAGAGTTCGATCAATTATTTTGTGTTAGGCGGGTATGTTTTCTGCCTCACATGTAGCTTCACATTAACCTGTTGGCTACTAATGTCAATACAAACACAAAGCAATGGTTCACCAACATTAGAGCTTATGCTTCTTGCACAAGGAACCAGAGGAAGACCAACTTTATATATATTTTTTTGCTACCAAAAAATTTAATTGAGAGGGTCTAGACGTCATTTACATCAATGCCACGCTCCATTTATTCATCTTCGCACCTCAAACTCTGTGTTTTTTTTTTTTTTTTTACTCCACACCTTGTCTTAAACCTTCCTTGAAGCTCTAATGACTTTCTGTCTCTCACACAGCGCAGTGGTACACATAACATTGCGGCGTGTTGCTATTGAAAACACCTCGTTCCTCGACACATTTGCTGCTAATTGCTAATGGTGCAGTCAGCCTCCACATAATCTTTCTTCAGGAAGGGAGGAGAGGAAGTGGCGAAGGAAGAAAGACAAATCTGAGTTCTAAAGGTCAGAGCAGTGTTTACACTCCACCACGATGTCCTTCCCTTACATGTCCCTGCTTGCTGTCTGTTATGGTATCTTGCTACTGGCTTTTTGCCAGCCAACCCCCAAACCTCACTTCCTTTCAGCCAAGAGCATTTTAAACAGAGCAAGTCTAAATTAAATTATGTCAACACTGATGAGTGATTATCTTTACAAAGAGTCTGGTGAAATCATTCAGGTTCAAGTCAACCAATCTTAACTGAAATGGCTGAGATAATACAATAACACAGGCAGTGCTGTGTTTATCCATATGCACTTAGCTGCAGATGACTTGGTGACAATATCAGGGCATTAGCCAACACCTCAATAAAGCAACTTTACAGAGCTGTTAATATGCCTGACCAACTGCTATGAGGGTACGCAGAGCTGAAACTAAAATGTAGCTTTGAAACCAGAATACAAACTGTACACAGTTAACTATAGCCTCACAGCGCTGCTAACATGACCGAGACTTTTAGTCTAGTTCTTAGACTGTATATAAAGATGGACATTGCTTCTCCACTTCCTCCCACTTTCCAAAAAATTAAAAATAAACTAAAGTAAAGTAAAAATATACTGAATGCACTGTTTGCATTATATCTCTACACAGAGTTATGGAATAGAAATGTGTAGGTTCCCAATGACTGTAACACAAGATCTGTGAAGTTCACATCGCTCCAATACTTTGTTTTAGTTTTGGTTTTAGTCTTAGTCAACTGTAACACATTGGATCCCACACAACAAAACTAGATTAGATTAAGCTATTGTCTTTCTATGACTTCTATGACAAGGAAATAAGTCACATTCTCCTACATTCTTTGTCCAGCATATGCAATGTTGCTCAACTGTTTGCAACTGATCTCTGGCCCAAGGACATCCTGTCCTATGGGACTGAATCAGTGTGACAAACAGGTCATTAAAAAAAAAAAGGATTCTTAAATTGGGTCCCAATAATATTTTTGTGTGTGTGCATGTGTGTGTGCACATTTGCAGATGTCTACATGTGACAATAGGAGGATGTGACAATATGACGTAAACTGCCCTTTGTTCTTAACAGTATGGTGCTGAGATAAACACGTACTTCAGAGACAGTGAGAGATTGTGTCTTTAACGTGTGACTGAATCAATAAAAAAGCAAATATCACATTTTAATCTGTCTCACCCCCCACCACACCCTTTCATTCTCAATAATAAAACCAATACTGACTTCTCTCTCTCTCTCTCTCTCTGTCTGTGTATAAGTGATTTTCTTTAGCGCACTGACTGTTGTCTCAATCAGATATACCATCTGCCATGTGGTCTATATGTGAAGGAGCTGCTGCTGGGTTTGGCTTTGCTGGACAAAATCTTGAATTAGACAGAATGTTAGCCCTTAATGCATCTCGTTTCAGTTGTATCTAAATCATTATGCTGGTGTCATTTCCTGGAGTCACATTTTATTCTTGCAATTTAAACAAACTCATGTATGCAAATTATTATAATTAAAGAATTCAATTTTGTTTAGATATATATAACATGGAACTAGATTGTTTGGATGTACAATATGTCTACTCACTTATGCTACTATTAATGGCTATATACAGCTATAACTAACTAATAACTACAACTGCTGACCCCTACATCTCTTAGGGGTCATTCATTTTCTTATTTCTACTTATGCTGGACACTGGCGCAAATATTGTTATTTGCACTTCTGTCCATCCTTTTAGGAGGGTCTGGACTGGGAAAATATTAATAATGGGTGAGTTGGTTTGGAATAAACCTATGTATGTTTTTTTAATTAATTTAATAATTCATCCCAAGTAGAAAGGATGAGTAGCGCTCTTCATGCAACACTCCATTTCACCTCTTAACTCCCTCAGAAATCAAATACAGCCTGTGAAGGTGTCTCTATTTCTCCTACTTCCTCCTTGAAGAAGTCTGAATCTACATCTTAACTTCAGCTTCTAGGGCCTTTGATGGCACTTGGTCGCTGGACATCGGCCCATTGTCCCTGTGAGTAATCCCGAACTTTGGGGGCGGCACAAAGTCATCAGCTAACCACCATCTCAAACGAGTATTGATCAACTATAACTTAATATTCTGGAAAGCCTTGTTGTGTACATTGCCATTTACATCTCTAAAAGCAGTGGGTGAAATAGGGTTTTAAAATTGCTCACTGAATTAATAGAAACACTTTTGAGAAGATGGTATTAATTAAAGCTTGAGTGCAAAAATGACCTCCCCTCCCCTTTACTGTAGTCAGAAAAGCAGTGGCACTTGAATCGTGCATTAACAGAAATGAGTCATGAAGACGATGGCTTACACAATTCTACAGCAGGTCTATTAAAAGATGCAAGTATTCAATATTACCCTTCCCTTTTCTATTTATTTCCTCTTTTTCCCCTAGTACCCAAAGTATTGAATGTATTAATGTATTTGTTTTACGTTTGCTGTTCATAGATGCCCCAGAATTGTATCTCAATTGACAAATACACTTTAAGCAAGAATGAGAATTTTACTGCACTTATTTTTGCGTTGACTTCCTTGTTTAAGTTGCATTCAACGCAACACTACTTCAAGTCCAATCCATTAATGTTGTGTGTGGAGATGTCCCAATACTGTAGAAAATGTCGGTTTGGGCATCGGCAAGTGAATCCACGGCAATTCTGTCGCAACGAGTTTGAAGTAAATCAGTTTCACTCAGATAAAAATGCAATTTTCTTATTCCTCAAATATGACCATCTTCCCCTTTTTTGCTCCAAATAGGCAGTTGCTGTACTGTTTTTAGAGCAGACAGTTTTTGGCAGTACTTCTCACAGGAAGGTGCTGCAAGTAAAACAGCGACATGTATGCAAGACTTGTCATGCTATCTGAATAAAGTAATTGCTGTGTATTCCTTAATGTATTAATTTGTGCTCTTTTTGAAACTGACAGTAAAACTAGATAATAAAAGAAGATGTATTCTCTGTGTATTTGTTTTTCAAGGGGTTAAACCTGAGCCAGGCCATTCAACAATATCAGCAATCTTTACTTGCATACAGGATAAATGTCATACAACACTTATAGTACAGTTTGGTTGTTATTGTTTTGTTAATGCACTGGTCAGTACTCAGAATTGGCCGATAAACAAAGTCCAGGTTTTTTTATTGGTATCAAGATGGGAAAAATGGCATAGGAGCCTCTCTGGTTGTGTGTCTCCTTGTGCATAAAAAAGGTATTTCATTTCAAATATTTTAGAAATATAAAAGGCCTATAATTAATGTTAGGCTGTATATGAAGACAGAGTTGTGTTATCGGGCTTAAGGGCTGAAACCGTATAGGCTTAAGTGTCATTTACAGCCCAAGACTCGAGATATTGCGGTTTCTATTCTGTTTTTCCTCGTTTACTGACTCAAGTTTGCTGACTTATCATGTGGTGGGTGGCCCACACATGACTCATGTTGTGATACAGTCACACACACGGATTTTAAATATACGGTTTTGACGACTTTTTTGAACACATTTTCAAATCTGTTTAAACACACACACAGAGACAGACACACACACAGATAATCTAAATACTGATTTGCAGATCCATGTCTCAAAAATCTCATTACGCATTTGTTGATTCTTCTACACATTCACAAATCTGATAATACGCCGACATTTGTCAATAGTTTTGCTACAATAACGGCCCCATTCCCAGAAATTCTCAGTCTGAATATACTGTTCCTCTGTCTCCTCCTCCTTATCTGCTCTCTCTCTCTCTGTGTGTGTGCTTACACTGACGGTGTGTAATACAGGTAGGATCGAGGTGAAGGTGTACGAGGAGGGTGTGGTCAGCCTGCAGCAGACACACACACGGTTAGTTATATGGTGTCGTTCCACTCCTGCAGAATAACACCTGTCGCTCCACAACCAGACACTAAACTGTGAGACAACGAGAGTCGCTTTTATGGAGCGGAAACACACACACACACACACACATACATACATACATACATACATACACACACATACATACACACTCCCTGTCTGTCTGTCCCAGAGCTGTGTCCAGGCGCAGTGTAAACTAACACGGAGGATACTTACCCACCAGACGATGGAATACGCAAACAGGATGAACTTGAGGACGATGTAGGAGAACCTGTGGCAGTATCGTATCTCCTGGTTGTTGGACATGTTGTCGGACGGAGCTCGGTGGACCCGGCGGCTTCCTGCGCTGCTGCTGCTGCTGACTGAGCACTTCCGCGTTGTCTCCCCGGTGTCCACACCTGGGAGCGCACGACGGCCGGATGGAGGGATGATGGGGGGTGTGTGGCCTGATGGAAACTGTGTGGGGGGGGGGGGACAGCATGGAGTTAAAGGCCCCAGCAGCGACCGTGCGAAGGCCTTATTGAAATTACTAGGGCGCAAAATCCCCACGCTTCATCCGAGTCCAGACTTGAACAGATCTATTAGTCGGTACGTAATAACGTGATAGCGCCACCTACTGTCAACAGGACGTAAGCCTCGTTTTGCAACTTTAATTCGATCGTCTGGATGGCGTGGAGCGGAATGCGTGATTAGTGGGCGTGGTTCGGCGTTGCGTGACGGACGGACCCAGTTTATCTTTCCCGCGGTGCAAATAAAACACGCCAAATTCTCATCTATTCTCACCTGTTCAGATCACAGTCTGACCTGAACAGATCTATAGTCGTTAAGTTGTATGACTTATCATATCAGCTATTCGATCCATACCGAGAAGATTGAGAAACATTCTGCCTCAGGAATTTTCCATATCCCCAAAAATCTTTCTTTTAGCAGCCATGAAGGCTAGGCCTAATATTACCTGATGCCCAATATCCTTACAGGCAAACCAGAGGACATGGGGAGAGATTTATATTTATTATCACGAGATTGAATGAAACACTAATGCCCAAAAGGACTTGACTGCAGGGTAGTAACTTAACATATGAATCAAGGTTCCCACTTTCTTCTGACAGCAGGAAATCTTAGGAGCTTGGGACTATTTTTTTGAACTCCGGAGAATGAGATATAAGCTATGTGGAGGGTTTTTTATTGTATATCTCTGGCTCTAATGGACTTAGAAATGGCCACAAGGTCCCTTCATATTTCTGTAGACGTAAGTGAAACCCCTTAATGATGTTCCCATTGGGACTGAGTCTGGGAGATGGCCTCAGCCTCTTATGTGTTAAGGTGAATACAATGAACTCTGCAGATTCTCCCTATTTTCTCTGGAGGAGATGTTTGAACGCGAATGTCCAAGTGAGAGCGTCCAGACTTTCTGTGGACTTTCTCCACATGGCCACCTAATATAATGTCTATAGAAAGCTGGTCCATCCCTCACCTCACACTCCGGAGACTTCTGTGTTGTTGATATGGCAAGACCCAATGTATGTTTTTATTCACTTACTAATTCATCCGAAGTAGAGTGTGGAAAAGACGTGCTCTTCAAGCAACACTGTTTCAGAAATAAAATACAGCCTCTTATTCCTGTGAAGGTGTCTGTGTCCCCTCTCATTATACTTCATGCTCTACTTTTTCTTCATTTGCAGGTAAAAATCTCTGAGATTAGGCCAAGATGGCAGCATAAACACAATGCTTCTACAACAAATAATACTGACTACATTTTTCTCTTTTAACTGGGGTGTGGGTTCTCTTTAAAAGAATGAAGTTCTCCTGATCTGGTTTCAGTCTGCTGAAAGTAATAATAAATTTAACTTTATTATTAAATAAAGATTTACAAACTAGCTTGAAGCACACATATATTTAATATAGGTTCCATTTGTGCCATCTTATGAAACAGCTAATGAAACACCACAAATTGATCAATTGTGCCCATACAGAACTGGTATGACAGACTTTATTGATCAATAACCATTTAAAACCATACACTTTCCATGCCAAGAACATGTAATTTTGCCCCCTGGTGGTGAATTATAATAGAGGCACAGAGAAACATCCAATAAAACCCTCAGATAAAAAAGCCAAAATGTGCACTTATTGAATTTTTGACTTCCACGCGTTACACTCACCAGCTGCGCTGGTTCTGGTAAATAGAATAATACCTATGAATCACACTAACCACACATGGATCAAGTATAAATATAAAAGCTCACAAATATAAACGTAGTGAGGTATTTTGATAGGGTTGTGTTTGATTCCAGTGCTGTTTAGTTTTATCACATGTAGCTCAGATTCGAACAGAGTTTGCAAAGTGTTATGAATATACAGCCGTAGACCACAAAAGACATTTTATAGTCCTGGGACAACCAAACAACTGGTAGCATCACTGGACCTCCCTTACTGTGTTTCCAGCCAGGAGCGTGATTTTGAGGCCAATGGTACCTGGAGGGCAGGGCTGGACTGGGAGAACAAAACGGCCCGGGCATTTTTTGGCTCAGACCGGCCCACATAATTAGCCGAGCACATCTGCCATTAAATTGACGTAACTTATGTCTTCTAAATGTCTTAAAGTAGCTCATATTAAAAGTACTTAAGTATCAAAAGTATCTGGTGTTGAAATGTACTTAAGTATCAAGTACAAGAACTAAAATTAAAAATGCAAAGTGCTTTTTATAGTAGGTCTATACAGACACAAAACAACCCAAAATGTTTCTCCTCAAGATTTATCTCAACTGACTGAAAAATTACAACAACAATATGCATATAATGTATAATTTTACCAATTTTGAACCCTAGATGCTGAGGTTCAAATAGTAATGGACCAGTGCATCTGAACTTCTAATTAACTATAAACAAGTGCCTCTTGTGTCTGCCCAAGAACATTAATAAACCACAGTATAACCACTATACTATAGGCAGACAAAATAAGACACTATCTCTATTCTAGAGGAAGTAAAAGTCGTAACAAGATTTCTGAAGGTGAACCTGCGGAGGGATAGACCAACCTCTCGCCCCTCTCGCCCCCCCCCCCACCCCCCCCCCCCCCCCCCCCCCCACCCCCCGACGGCAAACACGCCACCGGACCTGCACATCTCAGGAGGGAGGGGGCAGCGAGTGAGAGAGAGAGAGAGAGAGAGAGAGAGAGAGAGAGAGAGAGAGAGAGAGAGAGAGAGAGAGAGTGAGAGAGAGAGAGAGGGAGAGAGAGAGAGAGAGGGGGGGGTGCGCCGTGGGTAGAGGCGTGCGACGCCAACCTCCGCTGCTCAAGTAACGAGCCAGTTTTGAGAATGTATTGAAAATTGAAAATGCGCGCTCACATGTCTGCCTCCACTCGCTCATCATTGTCGAGTCCTCCTCGCTCGTCTCCCGGCGCACCTGCTGCTGCTGGGCTGGTGAACCCGGCACCACATAGGTCCGTCAGTTTGGCACATTTAGCAGCCTCCACCTCCAGAGACTTCAGCTTTTTTTCCCGATGCTTCTCAGCGCCACCCGGGCGTTTTTTTACTCTTATTATCCATTAAGTTAAGTTTCTGTCTCAGCAGCAGCCCGTCCCGCGACTCCCCCCGCCAATGCCATGAGGTCCCGCTCCCCCCGCCCCCGGTTTGTGTTGTGATTGACAGCACTGTCAGGGCTCTCTGAGCCTGTCAGCCCATGATTGATTGACAATGACAAACAATAGACCAATAATATGTGTCGATGCTGGCAACACACTGCTAGCCCTCTGTAGCCAATTGGCCGGCCCAATTGGAGGGAATTTAGAGAGGAAGAAGAGAAAAAAAACAAAACAACAACATAGTGGACCAGACCGGCCCACATTGGGTCAGGCCCACCGGGATTATGCCCGGTATGCCAGATGGCCAGTCCACCCCTGCTGGAGGGCCCCACATTAAACCACCACCACCACAGGTACCTCTCTCACACACACACACAGAAAGGCATTCTTGTCTTCAACCTAACCTTTACCATTATGAAGCTTTTGGGTGAAAGCTGGTGACATGGGGCCTCAGTAAGGGGTCTTCGACCACTGTGTCGACGCAGTCTCCTGTGCAAATACAATCAAGGAAATTAAGGCGGTTGTCAGACACAAACATATTAAATCGTCCTCCTTTCCCTACCCTGTTGCCACACCGTGTCTTCACAGTATCCCCACTCCTTTCACCACAGCGCCTAGGGAGGCAGGATTACACAACCTTGGTAGAACCTTTGATTTCCCCTGCCTTTACCCTTCAATGTGCCCTTCCCCAGGGCCCTGCTGGCCAGTTAAGGTGTGTATGCATGTTAAAGTACACACATGCAGTTCATACTGTACACACACAACAGAAAAAAAAGACAGAATGAGCCCAGCTGAATGAGATCAGACTGCTGCAATCCACTCTTTGCTGTGCAAACACTTGTGAACACAGGCCACATGCTGATTTCCCCAGAGAGGGAGGTTCACACAGAGCAGGAGGGAGGAGACATACAGAAAGAGTACAAATGTAATGAACAACACAAAACAAAGTGATAGTCGGGTGAGAATAAAAGCAACAGAAAGTACAAGAAAATATATAACAGTAGGAAAGAAAAGTATCGTCAACAGCTGTCATTTCTAGACTAACAAAGTGTTATTGTCGCTCTTGAATCCGTTTTCCTGGCCGAGAGCCGGGATCTTTGGCTGTCGAAACACGAAGAACTGGTTTGAGATTAAGCCCCGGCTCTGAACCAGCCCTCGAGCTGTCATGCTGGAAGAGAGGTAATTATGCCGGGGGGATGTCACACATACAAGTAGACACAAAAAAGGCACAGACACAGAGCAGCCCGTTAAACCTGACCTGCTGGACCGGGAAATGTAATTCTATGAGGTGGAACTGGTATCCACTGGAAAGCTGAGCCCACTCGCCCCTAACTTCAATTTCAGACACTCTTATGAATGTAAGTCTGGGCTTAACTCTAGACTTAATATTATAAGAATGACAGTGAATGAGGTAAGGGGGCTCGGTGCTGTGCTAAATTCCGACCAGTTGTTTAAAGAAGGAAACCACTCGCTCCCTCACTCTGCAGAAAAATTTTGCGGGTCCCTTTCCTTCTTCCAGTTGGCTCCATCAGGGCCAGTCTTCAGGCCATCAACGGGTCTGATGGTGGCTGCATCTATGCTGTTTAAATAAATGGAGGCTGAAGGTCTGTCTTTGCAACAGGCATCAGTGTTTGTATTATCAGTACAGAATGTAGAAGCAGTGGAGAGTAATGTCTCTGACTCCATCGTGCCACAGTCAGTTGCTGCTGAAGGTGCGGGTGAATTGTCATGGCTGCTAGTCAGAACATCAGCATCACTCTTGCTTCTGAATCACAACTAGTAGCATTCTCAGCATCATCGTGATCAATCTCTCATCTTTGTCACACCGCGGTGAGGTTTGTCTTGTCTTGGGGTTTTTGTCTCGTAACTTCCTGTTTTATTTTGAAATCCTAACTC